>NW_012121598.1:8610921-8646996 GCF_000951035.1 Colobus angolensis palliatus | reverse complement strand
CCTGGCCAACATGATGAAAAACTATCTCTACTAAAAATACAAAAATTAGCAGGGTGTGGTGGTGCACGCCTGTAATCCCAGCTACTCAGGAGGCTGAGGCAGGAGAATCGCTTGAACCTGGGAGGCAGAGGTTGCAGTGAGCCGAGGTCATGCCATTGCACTCCAGCCTGGGCAACAGGGCATGACTCCACCTCAAAAAAAAAAAAAAAAAAAGATAAATATGATGGATGTGGTCAACAAACTATAGTAAAATATTAATGGCAAATCTAGGTGGTGAGTATATGGGTGCTTACTGTAAGCTTTTATCTTTGTGTGTTTGAAATTTTTCATAGTCAAAGTGTTAAAAGAAAACTCCTCTAAGGATTTTGAAGCACTAGCGTGCCATAAGTCTTTAAGAACAGGTTCCTACATAACTATTTCAGTCAAGCTTTTGGTATCCGAATTGTACAAATCCGGGTAAGAAACATCTTCTACCAAAAAAATCTTCCTAAGACTTAATTCTATCTGGCTGTGCTTCCCATAATGGTCAATTACTACTGCATTTTAAAAACATATCAGTTTTTGCAATGAGTTTCTTCATCAATCTATTATTGTTGGATTATCTGTTTTGTATTATTATTATTTATTATTATTGTAATATGCTAAAATATATTGTACGACGTGGCTCTTTGCTGTTTGACAAGAGTGCTTTCACACACAACATATCATTTGATCCAAACAACCCTGTAAGGTAAAAATTGTGATAGGATATTATCTGCATTTTTCTAATGATGAAACTCAGTTCAGAGGGAATCCTTTTTTCCCAAACCTAGCAAGTGGCAGTTAGCACTCCACACAGTGCAACATCATGTCACATTAAAATAAGCCAGCAGATTTCACTCCCACTTGCAACTTCAAATGTTTGTGGCTTTTACCAGTCCTCTCAGTGATTTCACAGTTAAGTTTGGTTGTATTTTAATTCATGCCTTGGAAAGTTTCCAACAAGGATGGTCAACGTCAGCCCCTGTCAAAAGAATTGCTGATTTGATGCAAAGTGATGTGTGAGCACCAGCAGGATGCTGTTAATTGATTCGTCAATGCTCCTATGTGTGAACAGGTGTGATGAAGTGTAAAGAAGTATGTGACGTGGATGTGGCAGAGCTGTCACATAGACAGGACTGTGACTATCAGAGAAGATGACTCTTCAACTACCTTCTATCTTCCTGTACAAACACCTGTCCCAAACCATTCTCCCGTGGCAACTGCAAGAAGTGGTAAAGCGGTATGCCTCATCGCAACTACCTTCTATCTTCCTGTACAAACACCTGTCCCAAACCATTCTCCCGTGGCAACCGCAAGAAGTGGTAAAGCAGTGTGCCCCATCTTGATGTACATCTGAGTACAATGGGCATATATGGACCACATTGAAACTTGGAGGTGGATTTTCCTAGAGGGGGTGGATCACCTTTGACCTATAGTTAAGGACAAAGCTTATTTCTAGGAGTAGGAATTTTTTTTTAACTGAAAAAGCACATCTTCACCAGAATCCATATTTAATCTAAGAAAACTGCACCTAGAGAGCCCTTCCATCGGTTATGTATTATTCTCACCAAATTGCAGCCACAAAGAAAAGCCTAGGTAGGAAGAGCATAGCCAGGCAGCTGAGGCCAGAGGGTGACAAAAACATCCCTACCAAGTAAAGAGAAAATATTTCCATAAAAGTTTGCACAACTTGGTGATGCTCATCACTCCTTGCACTCTTCCAGGCGTCTCTGGTTACCTGTAATCTATTTCCTTTTCTTGCTGTTAGCAAGTCAAAATATCATCCGCGTGGCTCTGTGTACCAGTTGACTTTTACAGTTGAATAGTCTCTGTGTCTGAGAGTGAAAATGTCAGATGCTCTGCCCTCATTCTCTCCCACATACCATAGCCCTTTCTGCCTGGGGTTCTTGATTGTTGGGGTTCTTCTTCATTCTTCCAGGACATTGAAGCTCTATGGTTGTGGAGGTTTTCAGGAGTTGTCTTGGAAGGAAAAGTTAGAATCTAATGGGCATGGTATTTATCAGGGGTCAATACCTATGGAAGGGAGGGAAAGAAAAACAGGATAAGACAGAGAGAGAAATAGGACTGTGATGAAGGTCAGAGGTCAGACAAAGACTTACCAACCCAGTGGGAAGCTGTGGAGTAAATAGAGCCCATCAGTGTTGTCATATATTTACCAACTTGTCCTGGGTTGCCAGATTTCCCTTGTTTTAGCACTGAAGATCTCATATTCTGTAAGCCCTGTCATCCTGGGCAAAGCAGGACAACTGGTCGCCCTAGCACCTGTCTCATATTGGGCTTTGTGTCTCATTGAGGTTCATATTTTGACACCAAGGCTGACTTGAATGAGCTGCAGGTAGAAGCTGTCTGCTTACCCCATTACAGAAACTGAATAGCCAGTCCCTGCCAGAAGGGAGGTCTGAGTGCTGCATCCCTGCTTCCACCGCAGGGAGGTAGGATGCTGTAGGACCCGAAGGACCTAGCTCTCTTCCTTTTTTTTTCCTCCTGTCTCTGGTCCTCCTGCCACTGTGTTTGACAATAAGCATGGCCTTTGGAGAGAGGCATGAATTTAAATCCTACTTGGGCCAATCACTAGTTCTGCAATCTTGGGCAAGGCCAGCTTCTGAAGCCCCAGTTTCCCATCTTGTGGCAAGGCCAGGCACAGTGGCTCATGCCTGTAATCCCAGCACTTTGGGAGGCCGAGGCAGGTGGATCACCTAGGGTCAGGAGTTCAAGACCACCCTGGCCAACATGATGAAAAACTATCTCTACTAAAAATACAAAAATTAGCTGGGCATGGTGACGTGCCCCTGTAATCCTAGATACTTAAGAGGCTGAGATAGGAGAATCGCTTGAACCCGGGAGGCAGATGTTGCAGTGAGCCAAGATCGTGCCAATGCACTCCAGCCTTGGTGACAGAGCAAGACTCCATAAAAGAAAGACAGAAAGAGAGAAAGAAAGAAAGAAAGAAAGAACTTCAGTGAGGTCATATACGTGTGGAACCGGCACAAAGTAGGTCTTGGGTAAGGATGAGCCAGTGTTATTTTTGAGGGAAAAATCTCTCACCCTGGAAAATGGCAGAGAAAAGTACCTCAAGCAGCCCCCACTCTGAGCAGCTTCCTGCCTCCCTGCCTGCCCTTTCATCCCCTTATTAAAGGTACCTCTCACTTTCCCCACTCACTGAAGAGTTTCCACGACCGTGTAATCCCGTGAAAACAGCAGCCATCCCCACCTGACAACCAGGAATTCTGAAATATGTGAAATACACAGTGGCAGCCAGAACAGAATGGCTTTTACTTAGGGCTGCTGGCTCTGGTATAAATCCGAGTCAAAGAAGGAGTGGAAGCCATCCACAGCCTGTGTTGTTTGAGGTCCCTGTAATTCCGAACTGTGGGCAAGGAAAGGGTAATGCCGACTGAGCTTGAAAAGGTGCAGTGGAAGGCAAACAAATAAATGATTTAAGGTTTTGGAAGAAAGACTTTTGAAGAAAGCTTGACCTTAACCTTTGGAGCTTAGAGCAAAGCTCCACTGAGTGAAGGTGGGTTGCAGTAGTAAATTGGTCTGGACAAAACACATAGAGAGTCATTATGAGAGGAGAAAACCCTCCTCACCTTGTTGCGGCAGTGACTGCTGATAAGACACGTCCTGAAAGGGCAGCCTGCTGAGAAGAATCGAGCTAAATTCAAGGACAATAGCAATCCTCATTAGGGCCAAAAGCCAGGGGCTGTGATATGGGGGTCAGCTTACCAGGCTATTTCAGGAGCTGCTTGCCTATGGCTAGTTGGCTCAGTTGGATGGAGCAGTGAGTTAATGAGGCCAAGGGCAGGAGGCTGACTTTCTGCGAAAGTCAGCTAGCTTTATACGTTTCCGTGGCCATGGATTCCACCACTAAGCCAGATCATGCAGCTCACACCTGGGTGCTTAATTGCTGTCAGTGTCTCAAGTTTACACCGTGAAGATTTCACAGAATTCTTAGCCAATATACGGATATGCTATTTTGTCGGAGGCTCAACCAATGATCTAGCCTAGCAGAAAGATCTTAATTCAATTACACGTTTATTCATTCTGTCAGTCAACAAATACTTGAGTGCATACACTGCTGTTCTGCAAAGATAATGTGTCAGGTGCTTTGTATGGCAGTAAATATGAAGAAAGAAAGACATAAAACTAAAGAAACAGAAAATTCAACATGGGAGACAGGCAAAGAGAATACCCAGGTTGATATGAATGGAAGTTCCAAGATGACAACTGACAATTGTGTGGCAATACTAAGGGAGAAAAAAAGGATTCCTGATTAGAAAAAGAGGACAAGGCCAGGCACAGTGGCTCATGCCTATAATCCCAGCACTTTGGGAGGCCGATACAGGTGGATCACCTAAGGTCAGGAGTTCAAGACCACCCTGGCCAACATGATGAAAAACTATCTCTACTAAAAATACAAAAATTAGCTGGGCATGGTGGTGTGCACCTGTAATCCTAGCTACTCAAGAGGCTGAGATAGGAGAATCACTTGAACCTGGGAGGCAGATGTTGTAGTGAGCCAAGATCGTGCCAATGCACTCCAGCCTAGGTGACAGAGCAAGACTCTATGAAAGAAAGCAAGAGAGAAAGAGAGAAAGAGAGAGAGAGAGAAAGAGAGAAAGAGAGAGAGAGAGAGAGAGAGAGAGAGAAAGAAAGAGATAAGACAAAAATCTATAGAATGTATCTCCAAGAGAAAAAGAAAAAGAAATGTTGAGATGGCCAAAGAGTTTGAAAGTATAAAAAGATTTTTACTACTATTGATTAAGTTTAGGGTGACTAACTGAAATATACATGGAAAATCAAGAAAATGAATAAATAATACAAAAATTCCAGAGAAAATAGTAAATTGTACAGGAAAGAAATGAGATCACACTACGAGTAACAGAGTTGAAAGAAGTTCCATGTGAAGAGACGAAACTGAGAATGTGGCATGGGAGAGCAAAAGACTGCCTTTTCATCGTAAACCTAACAGTGCTATTTGATTTTTGAAAAGCTGTATATTTATTGCTTAGAAATTCATTTTTTTCTTGAGACAGGGTCTCACTCTGTCACCCAGGCTGGAGTGCAGTGGTGTAATCACAGCTCACTGCAACCTCAACCTCCTAGGCTCAGACGATCCTCCCACCTCAGCCCCCACCTTTTAAACTCCTATAGCTCTAAAAGCAATGGTCAGCAGACATTTAAAAATGTCTGAACATGTACACAGATATACCTAAAAGACTATTCATTGAAGAACATAATCTGTAACAACAGAAATGTTAAAAATTTAAATGTTCATCAATAGGATTGGCTAAACAAATAGGAGTAAATTCATAAAATAAATGAACTATTTCACAGCCTTTGAAAATAGAGGGTAGGCTGATTTGTATTGACATGGAGTAATCTCCCCATATATTGTTAAGAAGATCAAGTTGCAGAATAGTATGTACCAAAGCGAGCATGTGTGTGTGTATGTGTGCATGCATTTATATCTTTGTATGGGTTTGTATGTACATAGGAAAATGCATGAAAGGATACAACATAACTGTTAACTGTGGCCATCTCTAGGGAGTGATTAGAGTAGGGTCTGGAGGCCTTCCACTTTTTCTTTCTAAATATTTATTGTCTGTATTTTTTACAGTGAGCAGGTACTACTTCTATTATTAAAGTCCACAAAGATAGTTTTTTTTATTTTTAACTAAAACACAAGGGAGAGGTAGACCCAACTGCACCTGGAGAGGCAGAAGGCAGGCAGGCCCATCAGGAGGCATACTGGTCCTGGCCAGAGTGCTGAAATGTGGCACCAACGGGGAGGATAGAAAAGTGGAGAGATTCGCAGGTAGAAAAGTGTGGCACATGCTTTGCATTAATTTGCTAGCAATGATGAGAAATTTGTTTTGATAGTTTGTATTTTGTTGTAAAATGGAATGAAGAGATGGCCACGATGTAGAACTTCCAAAGCTGTGAATACTCATGTGAAGCACCAGATATTTCTTCTCAAAGAATTAGCCCAGCAGCTGACAGCATCTGGGTATCAAGTGAGCTCCAGTTTCCAAACCCCTTTGTGGTCAGCAGCTGCCCTGGTTTAACCCTAATGGCCTGTGGTCTTCAGCCAGGCCTCCTGGGCCCCCTTTTTCTGATTAGTCAGTGCCTTCAAGGCTTTTCCACACCCACGGTGAGAAGAAGCAAAGAAAGGTAATGCAAACTGGAATGCGGAGGGTGTGTGCAGAGGGTGTGTGTGGCGGGTGGGAGATATTTAAATCTGACATTGGCTGTGCCTGCTTTTGTATTCTGAAGGTGACCAGGGAGGGGTGGGGCTGTAGAGGAAGGCGTAGGGGTACACTGACATAATCCATGCAATGTGGATGTAACTGTGAAGCTCCTGCCCACTGTGGAAACAGGTTTCCTGAGGCCTCCCCCAAAGCTGAGCAGATGCCGGCACCATGCTTCCTGTGCAGTCTGCAAAATTATGAGCCTATTAAACGTTCTTTATAAATTACCCAGTCTCAGATATTTCTCTATAGAAGTGTAAAAATGGCCTAATACAGTGACAACAATCCTTAAAGTGCCTTGACTATGCAGCCTATAAGGATCAGCCTACCGTGTGCAGGGTGGTGGAGAAGAGTAGGAATGTACCTCAGGGGCCCAGAGAATTCCCAGCACACAAGGACACCTCAATTTCAAGAAGGAGCAGAGAAATGCAATTGTCTCATGTGCCCCAAAGGCAGGAGATGAAAACATTTGTTGAATAGTGAAAGTGACAACCACAGTAGCTTCACTGAGGAAATTTCTTGAATTGTTTAGAAACCAGTGCAGAAATTATGGCGCTTGTGTGGGTTATGGGGCCACTACTACAAAGTCCTCTTTAACTAATGCTCTACACTTCCCAGTGTATTATTCACACCTCAAAAATGCCCTATGAGGGAGGATTTCCCAGCCCTCATGTTGCCAGGGAGCCAGGCCAGTTTGTCTATATGGGTATATTTGAGAAGTGATTATAAAAAATGTGGTTTTTTTTTTTTTACTTCCTTACTTCCTTTACATTTATATAATACTTTAGAGTTTACAAAGCTTGTTTATAAGACTCGTCTCATTTTGTACTCGAAATGATCACCTTTGAGACAGGGAAAATGTCATTGAGAGAGGTCAAGCATCCAAAGTGACAGAATGAGTTAGCAGCATTTGCAAGCTGTCGTTGTGAGGCAGACCCCGCACCAGGCCCTAGTGGTACAGCTGCGGGGAACATCAGATCCTTTGCCACTGGGCCTCCCTGCCTTGTGACCATAGGAGGGCCTTTCATTTAGGGATGGAAAAAGCTGGCACAAGATGCATAGCTTAAAACAGTGCTAAAGCTGGTGAGTTCCTGGAGCAGCTGCTGCCTGAGCATTCTCAGATGCTCATGCTTGGAGCTACTCAGGGGAATCTTGATGCCTGAAAGTCTGAGTTGATGCATGGAAAGCAAAGACGTTCTTGTCCTTGCTTGTTTTGATTCAGCCATCCCAGTCGGGAGCTTTGGGAACAATAGATTTTAAAATACAAGACTAGTGGTCGCTCTGGGAAAATGCACAGCCCCACCCGCCCCCACCCCAATGCATATATTAATTAGCTTGATTTTGCAATTTCATGGTTTCTAAGTATTTCAGAACATCATGTTATACAACATAAACATATACAATTTTTTATTTGTAAGTTAAAATAGCCAATTAATTTTGAAAAATCACCCCATTCCCATCCTCAGTGAAACCTCTCATCTGAAAATATGAGTGCCAGGTTTATTGAGTCATGTGTGACTCATCAAAACCTAGAAGCAAAGAAAAGGATCCTTTTTGCTCTTTTCTTTCTTCAAATCTAGAGTGCTTCCAAAATACAGAACTCCTGGTTTCCCCTTTTTTGGGTTTTACTCAGGGGCATTTCTAGACCAAAGTGTGCCAGGAGAACAAATCTTGCCCTCAAAAGCAAGTTTGCATGGGGAAAAGAATCTCTCTTCTGGCTTTGGCAAATCTCTGCACTCCCCCATCCCCTGGGAAAGTCAGAGCGGACCACCCCTGTTTTACAGATGAGACTCCAACTGAGGCTCAGGAGCTTCATGTGCAGCTGCTCTGATGTGGATGGCCACCTGCAGAGCTGGGGTTCACTTCAGCTCCTCAGTACCCCCCACCCCTTGCTCAACGTGTGCTGTGCCTGCAGATGGTCTTGCTGGCCATGCTGGATCTGCCACTAGTATCCATGTGACCTTGGGCAAAATTCTCATTTTTTTCTGTGATTCAGTTCAGAGGTGGACTGAAACGGGGATGATAATAGTAACTCCCTCACAGGGTAATACACGTTAATGTCTGAAAAATGTTAACTACTACTATTGTCGTTATAATTTTATTGCACAGAGAGAGTTCCAGCTCCACCCCAGGTTTCCAAAATAAAATTATTACAATTTCTGAAAGCGATTTTACCCCAAAAGGAAGGCTAGAGAAACACAAGAAGTTTACTTTCAGATATCCTCCTTACCCGGTAGGAGACAGAGAATGTCGGGACACATCAGCTGTCCCAAGCAGAGGCTCAGGGACATGGAAAGAGCTTGGGCTTTTGTGCCCAAGCTTTGAATCTGAGCTCTGCTGCTCACCACCTATTTGAGCTCGGGCAAGTCGTTGAACCTCTCCAAGCTCCATTTCTTCCTATAGGCCAGGAACACTGTGTAACCCCAAGAGCAGTTGTGAGGATGAAAGATCACACATACGAAGAGCCTTGCATGGTGCCTGCCTTATGGTAGGTTCTCAATAATTGTAGCTAGTATTTTGATTCTTATTATTTCCTTGCATCAATGGCTAATTCCTGTGACCCATGACAGAAGTGCACATGCACACATATACACAGACCCTGACACATTCCCCTTTCAGGCCTGGGACGGCCATGCCTGTGGGTGTGGCCTTCTACTCTTGGAAGAAATTGGTCCGGCTATTGATATTAAGAGCAATGAGAAATAGGTGAGCAAATCGACATGGAAGGGTGAAATGGAAGAATAGCCACAATGAGAATGATTGCATTTCACATTACAGTTTACAAAAAACTCTAAAGACTGCCAAGATGCTGTCACCCAAATTGTCTCAGGTCAAGTTTGAACAGGTGATCTAAACTGACACCCCAAACAAGACCTGTGTTTCTGAGCAAACAACCCTTATTGTAGACCACAAGCAACTTTTTGAATCTTCTCTCCCTACTCCTTGGTTAATTTGTGTACCTAGATAGTTGGGCAAAGATTATAGTTTGTACCAGTGGACTTCCATTTCAAGCATTAGCCTTGTGCAGTAAATCCTAACCTAAACCCCAATCTCAAAGCTTCTTAAGTGAATAGACAATAGCCACTTCACCATGATCTACTGGTGTTTTACTTTTTTTTTTTTAACCTTGTTATAGAGTTAGTCTCAGATGCCAAATATATGAGACATTTTTTTAAAAAAATACAGTAAAAATTGATTCTTAATCATTATACTATCTCTTGGACTATTGCCTTTCTCTTGAAGTGAATTCAGATTAAGACTAATTTGTATTGATTTTTAAAATCTAAATTGCATGTTCCTCTAACTACATTCAAAAAACAGAACCAAATTTTATATTATCGTTTAAGCCCTTTGGAAAACTTAAGCAAATAATATTTATAGTTGACCCCAGTCTGCACTGAGAAAGATCATATTACTTTTAGTGCTTTACATTGGATGTGGTACCCTAGGAATTAGATGGTCCCTTTACATATGTATTACTTGAAACCCTACCTTTCCTCATCTCCCACACCACACCAGAACAAAAGGAGTGGAGAGAGGGAAAAAATGTGCTTGAGTAAGATTAAAGATGAGAAATTGTTCACAGGCAAGTGCTGGTTATTACCTTGGTGCCTAGAACAGCATTCAGCACAGAATAGACACAATAAATATTGATTAATAATACTGGTAATCTACACTAACGGAGGGAATTGTGACATGGTTAACCAATGTTTATGAATATTTTGACATGAACACATTAGCTGTTTCTATCTGCACATTTTCAAGGAAGCTTCCCTAGCATTTTGAGAATTCTCTGATACAGCCCAGGTGCCTCAAGGAAAAGTGGCCCATCATCCCCAGCTCCAGAGACAGGTTCCGATTAATCTTGACTAGGAGTTAGCAAACTTTTTCTTACAAGACCAGGTGGTAAGTATTTTAGGCTTTGCTTTACAGACCAAGAAGCAACACAGAAAGTATTATTTAAATATGTAAATGATCATGTAAAACATAACCATTTCACAAGCTCAAAACCATCATTAGCTCTTGGGCCATAATGAAAAGATGGCTGGCTGGATTTGGCTTGTGGGCCACAGTTTGCAGACCCTTGGTATAAGCCACCAAGATAATCCCATGCTCTTTGCCAACGATAGTCAGAAACTCAGTTTAAGTCAATAAAAACATGGCTGTTCCCTGAGAAGAGTTATTGGTCTAAGGGTGGGTACATGATTTGAGTTGATCCCATAAGACCAAAGACCAATATCCTATGACTGGAAGAGCAGTTCTTTCTCTCTTTTGCTTTCTCTCATCCTTTTTTTTTTTTTCATCCCTTTCCCCTTCCCTCTCTCTCACTAGGAATGAACAGGTAAGCATATTATAACAATTGCTGCTGACAGCTGTCTTGTGATAGTTAGAAAAGTCAACCCGAAAACAAAGCATCTACATGGAAGTGCACAGAGCTGAGAGAATCACAGAGGAACAGAAGCAAAACCCTGATTGTATATTGCCTGATGCCGATTCCTCTTTGGTGCTTCTTATTATATAAAATAATAAATGTACCTATTGTTTAAGCTAACTTGACTATTTCTTGCAGACAAAGCATTCTGATACAAAGTATAAATTAACCATTGTTTAAAAACATTAGTATTTCAAAACGTCTAGCTTGCAGTCTTTGTTTGCTTATGTATAAACTAATGGCTCTCCTGAACACTGAAGTCTTTCCTGTTTATTTCTGAAAGTCTCTAGGAGTGTCTCACCTGTGCTAAAAGCATGTAGGTCCATATATTTTTGCTCCAGCCTGAAAGTCTGTTGTCTGGAGATTTTGCCGCTGCTAGATAGAGTTACCTGTCAATAATTTCTGTGAAGATCTACTTACTCAGCCATCCCCAATACTCTCAATACCACCGTTGTCATACTGACAGAGCCAAGTTGTGCTCTGAGCAGAAGTGTGGGAAATATTCTGTTTCCTGTTTTACAATAGGCTAAGCTACCGCATCAGAGAGACCCCAGGATTCAGAAGCTTGAAAGATAAAGAAACTTTTATTTCTCACGCATAGTAGTACAAAACGAGTGTCCAGTTCAGTGGGGGAAGATCTTGGAGTGGGAGGCTCAGTTCTTCATAGTCTTCCAAGGACTGGTGATAGCTCTCCCATCTTCAATAGACAGCTTCTAGCTCACTCTACTAGTCTCCTTTCCAGGGAGAAAAAGAGAAGAGAATGGGGGAGCAAGCATGAAGAAGGACAAGGGTGAAAGCAGCACACATCCCTTCTGCTCACTTTCCATTAGAGAGAATTGCTCACAGTGCCCCATCCAGAAAGGAAGCCTGGGAAATGGAGTGTCTCTGGGAAGTCAGATGCCAAATTATTACTCAAATGCTATGGAAGAAGGGAAGAATGGAATTGGTGGATAATCAGCAATCTCTGCCACATTCTTCTATCTGTTGTCATCCAGATCTCCACTGTGCACACTTGTGCACCACAAATCTCAAATTCCTTACTAAAAACAGCCCATTTGGTTTCCACCCTAGTATCACGGCATACCTTCCCACATTGCCTTGAAAGCTTGTTTCTAACCATCAATCCATCTGATCTTTGAACTTCGATGAGACAGACTTAGACATGACTTGCCTAAGGTTACTTATATTTTTGGCAGAACTGGGACCTGACAAAGACTCTCCTGGACCAAATGCTACATAGTCTTCTCTGAAAGGCCCTACTCTTGGGCATGTCCACAAAGGGTCAGTTTAGCAAGAATCCTGATAAGTCAGTTTAATCAGAATCCCATACCCTTGACATCTGACCAAATCCCTTATTCTTTACCATGCCCCACATGATGTCTGATTACCCTGGCCTGCCTTCAGCAAGAATCCTATTAGGTCATAATAGCCAGAATCCCTCTGCATTAGTCTATTCTCACAATGCTATAAGGAACTACCTGAGACTGGTAATTCATAAAGAAAAGAAGTTTAATTAACTCATAGTTCCACAGACTATACAGGAGGCATGGCTCGGGAGGCCTCAGGAAACTTGCAATCATGGCAGAAGGGTGAAGGGGAAGCAAGCACATCTTCACATGATGGCAGGAGAGAGACAGCATGAAAAGGGAAGAGCTACACACTTTCAAACAGCCAGATCTCATGAGAATTCACTCACTATCATGAGAACAGCAAGGGGGAACATCCCCCATGATTCAATCACCTCCCACCAGACCCCTCCTCCAACTCGTGGAGATTACAATTAGACATGAGATTTGGGTGGAGACAGAGCCAAACCATATCACCACCCCCACACTTGATGTTTCTTCTTAGTAGCCTTTCATCAGTAGCTCCTCCCCCTTAACTATGAATTCTCAATTTTTCTTGGTCCATTTGGAGTTGAGCCCTATCTCACTCCCCTACTGCAAAACTGCATTAGTCCATATCCCTATTTCAATAGTCCTCAATAAAAGCTTCTTTACCACTTTCCAACTGGATTCAGCCAATGGGACACTCCATAAGCAATCAGAGGGTGGGAGGCACAAGAGATGCGGTATCTCAATCTTGCTGCTTTCCTAATTCTCTGAAACTAGCTGCACCAATCCATGATTCCCCCTTGCCAGGCAGCCCTTTCTCCTTGGCCCCAGCTCTCTCAGTGCCCCAGTCATACTCTTTTCTCTCCTTACCCCTTCAGTATTTGGAGGTCACAAAGAAAGTATTTGTGGCAATGACAGTTTCCACTACTTCTACTCTCTGGCTGCCTCAACATCCCTTGCTGGTTTTCTTAACTTTGCCTTAACCTTGCCTCCTCCTTCTATTAATATTTTCTCATTTTAACTCTCTCAGACTAATTATTTCCTTCTAGGACCCTGACTGACACAGAACACAAGTCGGGCATCAGAACTCTAACTAGAGCAAGTGTGGTTATGTATCATCCTTACCTCTGCAATAAGCATGCCGCAGTCCCAACATATCCATCACAATAACCCTATCTTCTCCCAATTCAGGGTGTAGGCATCATCAGGGAAACCTAGCCAGCCTGTGGTTGTAGAGTTCTTTCTTTATTCCTCTCTTTCTTTTGAAGAAGCAGATTTTGTTCAATGCTTTGTGGCTTGTGGTTCACCTGCTGGTGATGCACTCAGAAGCAGTGGGGAGGTTAATCAATCCCTCTGAAAGCATGTAGAACACTGGGATGCTGTCTTATGCAGATCAGAGTGTCTTTCCAGAGCCGCTATTGTCTAAACAAATGCTTTTCAGTGAACATGAGGGATTATTATCCATAAAGAAAAGATTAAACCCGGTCTAAGAGGCATTTGGTAGTATTAACAACGATGTAATAGCTAACATTCATTGAGCACGTATTTTGTGCCAAGCCCTGTTCTCAGGCTTCACATGTGTTTCCTCATGTAATCTTCATGAGCAAGTAAGGAAATATATCTTGGGAAAACGATAACACTTTTTGTTCTGACTTTATAATCAGAGAACATTGAAATAGAAGAGAACTTGCAGGTCACTGACTTTACCTTTCTGTAGACGAGGGAAGTGACATGATGTGGCTTTTCTACATTTGTATGGCAAAATGGCGGTGGTGACAAGATGACATCCCAGACCCTCTTTGTTTGCCTCCAAACATATTAAATCTGCAAGCCAACGTGAAGCCTTAAGTTATCAGCTCAGCAACTCATGAGCCAATTAATCTGACACAAAGAAAGGAAGAGTAGTCTCAGTAAAAGATATTCTACGTTCTTGCCATTTACACATTAGCTGCATCAATAGTTGTAGAGAAAACAGACATAGTAGGTAAGCCCTGAGTTCCGTGAAATTCATAAGCATTTTTAAGGCTAAGCGGTTCCCCATAACCAAAAGGAAAGACACCCTCCCTCCCCAGGACAAACTGAGATTCTGAAGATGAACTTGTTACCATCCCTATTCTGGCTTCACGGAGGGGTCAAAAACAGTTCTCTAGATAAGGACTTAGCAAACGTTTTCAGTAACAGGCCAGGTAATACTTCAGGCTCTGTGGGCCGTGCAGTCTCTGTCACAACTACTCAACTTTAACATTCCTTCAGGCTCTAATCTGTTATATCTTTATTTAATTTAACTTTTATCAGTCACAGTTTGGATGTCATTGTTTTCCACACTGGGAAAAGGAAAACTTAGACACTCTTTTAGTACCTGACTTCTGTTTCTAGCATTATTACAACCTAAATTCAAAGAAACCCCTGCTAATACAGCATAATTAAAAACACGGAATAAAATATTTTTAAAGTAAAGCATTGGCTATGCTGATGGAGAATTTCTTGGCAGGCAGAAGGAAAATGTAGAAAGTGCTAATCCACAGGAGGAAGTTATGGAACCAGCATTTGCCCTGGAGAAATATGTCAATTCTGGCTGTCTATAATCAGAGTTTTAATAGACCTCTACAGAAACAGGAGACATAGCCTAGGGCCCAAGTAAAGAAAGAAGTTGTATTGAAGACTCGCCTAAAGCCAGGATATTCAAGGGATAATACTTTCATTGGGAAAAAAACAGAAAAAAAAAAATCACCCAACAAAGGAAAATAGCTGAAATACATGCTTGTCTTAGCCTTGGCTGTAGATAATTGAAAATAAAAACAAAAAATTCCTTGTAACTTCATTCATGAGCAACAGCTACCTAGACCAAAAGAAACATAACATTTTAGTTTAAATTAGTCCTGGATCAGTACTGCCAGCAAAACTGGGAGATGTACAAGTTTTTTATGGAGGAAAAACTTTAAAACCAGACCTCAGATAATTTCCACAAATAATGACTACGGTGTAGCCTGAATAATGGCCCCTCAAGATGTCCATGTTCTAATCCCTAGAACCTGCAATCGTTACCTTAAATAGCAAAGGAGACTGCAGCTGTGATTAAGTAAAGAACTTTAATATGGAAAAATTATCCTAGATTATCTGTATGGGCTCTAAATAGAATCACAATTGTCCTAATAATAGGGAGACAGAGGGATATTTGACACAGACAGAAGGTAATATGAAGATACTGTACGAGGAAATTTGAAGATGTTACACTTCTAGCCCTGAAAATGGAAAAAGAAACCATGAAGTTAAGAAGAGCAAAAAAAAATCCAGCTCTAGAAGCTGGAAGAGGCAAAGGAACTATTTTTGAGACGGCCAGCGGGAGTGCAGCCTTGCTAACAGTTTGGTTTAAGTCCATTAAAACCCTTTCCGGACTTCTAACTTTCAAAACTATAAAATAATAAATTTATGTTGTTTTAAGCCACGAAGTACGTGGTTGTTTGTTACAGAAACAACAGGAAACTCCAAGGAATAGGAAGTCCAAGGAATATGAGCTCATAATTTTTTCTAAAAAAATCACTAACTACACAAGGAAATAAACTATCATGAGAAGGAACACGCAGAGACAACATACCATTAAATCAAACCTGTAAATAAGCAGATATTATGTTTAATGAAAGCAGAATATAAAATAAGATTGATTAATATATTTGAACAACTAAAAGAGAAAATTAATAGTACAACAAAGGAATGAAAACATAAAATATATCAGGCAAATTTTTTTAAAAAACCAGATAGAATTTCTAAATGTGAAAAGTATAGTAACTAAAATTAGAAATTTAATATGTGTTAGACACAGCTAAATAAAAAAAATAATGAACTGGAAGATAAATATAAATAAATTACCAGAGAGAATATAATGCAGTACAAGAGGGAGATGAAAAATATGACAGAGAAAATAAAAAACATGGAAGATAGATTGTCTAATATATATCTAATAAAAGATATGGAAAAAGAATGACAAGAATGAGAATGAGAGGGGCAATAAAGTTCTCAATGAGATGATGACTGGGAATTTTTCAAATAGAGTGTAAAACACCAAACCCTCAAATTTAGGAATCTCAATATATCCAAAGCAGAGTAAATTTTTTTAAAATTCACACCTAGACACAGTGGATAACACTACAGGACACCAAAGATGAAAATCATCTAGGGGAAAAAGAAATAGGGTCAGATTACCTAAAAATGAAATGTTAACAACTGTTTTAGTAAAAATAAAAGTCCAAATTCAGTTTGTTCGGTCTATACTAGTCCACTCAGCAAAACTATTTCAAAGAGGAAAGGAGTAAAAATTTTTAAACATTTTTAGATAAACAAAAACTGAGAGAATTTATACCAATAAAATCAAGTAAAAGAAATTCTAAAGGCAAAATTAACATGATACTAAGTTTTTAGATATTTATTTTATTTTTTATTATTATTTTGTAATTTTTTATTATACTTTAAGTTCTAGGGTACATGTGCACAATGTGCAGGTCTGTTACATATGTATACATGTGCCATGTTGGTGTGCTGCACCCATTAACTTGTCATTTACATTAGGTATATCTCCTAATGCTATCCCTACCCCATCCCCCAACCCCACGACAGGCCCCAGTGTGTGATGTTCCCCTTCCTGTGTCGAAGTATTCTCATTGTTCAATTCCCATCTATGAGTGAGAACATGTGGTGTTTGGTTTTCTGTTCTTGCGATAGTTTCCTGAGAATAACAGTTTCCAGTTGCATCCATGTCCTTACAAAGGACATGAACTCATCCTTTTTTATAGCTGCATAGTGTTTCATGGTGTGTATGTGTCATATTTTCTTAATCCAGTCTGTCATTGATGGACATTTGGTTGGTTCCAAGTCTTTGTTATTATGAGTAGTACTGCAATAAATATACATGTGCATATGTTTATATAGCAGCATGATTTATAATCCTTTCGGTATATACCCAGTAATGCGATGGCTGGGTCAAATGGTATTTCTAGTTCTAGATCTTTGAGGAATCTCCACACTGTCTTCCACAATGACTGAACTAGTTTACAATCCCACCAACAGCGTAAAAGTGTTCCTATTTCTCCACATCCTGTCCACTACCTGCTGTTTCCTGATTTTTTAATGATTGCCATTCTAACTGATGTGAGATGGTATCTCACTGTGGTTTTGATTTGCATTTCTCTGATGGCGAGTGATGATGAGCATTTTTTCATGTGTTTGTTGGTTGCATAAATGTCTTCTTTTGAGACGTGTCTGTTCATATCCTTTGCCTACTTTTTGATGGGGTTGTTTTTTTCTTGTAAATTTGTTTGAGTTCTTTGTAGGTTCTGGATATTAGCCCTTTGTCAGATGAGTAGATTGGAAAAATTTTCTCCCATTCTGTAGGTTGCCTGTTCACTCTGATGGTAGTTTCTTTTGCTGTGCAGAAGCTCTTTAGTTTAATTGGATCCCATTTGTCAATTTTGGCTTTTGTTGCCATTACTTTTGGTGTTTTAGACATGAAGTCCTTGCTCATGCCTATGTACTGAATGGTATTGCCTAGGTTTTCTTCTAGGGTTTTTATGGTTTTAGGTCCAACATTTAAGTCTCTAATCCCTCTTGAATTAATTTTCATATAAGGTGTATGGAAGGGATCCAGTTTCAGCTTTCTACATATGGTTGCCAGTTTTCCAAGCACCAGTTATTAAATAGGAAATCCTTTCCTCATTTCTTGTTTTTGTCAGGTTTGTCAAAGATAAGAAGGTTGTAGATGTGTGGTATTATTTCTGAGGGCTCTGTTCTGTTCCATTGGTCTGTATCTCTGTTTTGGTATCAGTACCATGCTGTTTTGGTTACTGTAGCTTTGTAGTATAGTTTGAAGTCAGGTAGCATGATGCCTCCAGCTTTGTTCTTTTGGCTTAAGATTGTCTTGGCAATGTGGGCTCTTTTTGGGTTCCATATGAACTTTAAAGTAGTTTTATCCAATTCTGTGAAGAAAGTCATTGGTAGCTTAATGGGGATGGCATTGAATCCATAAATTACCTTGGGCAGTATGGCCATTTTTGCGATATTGATTCTTCCTATCCATGAGTATGGAATGTTCTTCCATTTATTTGTGTCCTCTTTTATTTCATTGAGCAGTGGTTTATGGTTCTCCTTGAAGAGGTCCTTCACATGCCTTGTAAGTTGGATTCCTAGGTATTTTATTCTCTTTGAAGCAATTGTGAATGGGAATTCACTCATGATTTGGTTCTCCGTTTGTGTGGTGTATAAGAATGTTAGTGACTTTTGCACTTTGATTTTGTATCCTGAGACTTTGCTGAAGTTGCTTATCAGCTTAAGGAGATTTTGGGCTAGGATGATGGGGTTTTCTAAATATACAATCATATCATCTGCAAACAGGGACAATTTGGTTTCCTGTTTTCCTAATTGAATGCCCTTTATTTCTTTCTCCTGCCTGATTGCCCTGGCCAGAACTTCCAACACTATGTTGGAGTGGTGAGAGAACAGGAGTGGTGAGAAAGGGCATCCCTGTCTTGTGCCAGTTTTCAAAGGGAATGCTTCCAGTTTTTGCCCATTCAGTATGATATTGGCTGCGGGTTTGTCATAAATAGCTCTTATCATTTTGAGATATGTTCCATCAATTCCGAATTTATTGAGAGTTTTTACCATGAAGCGCTGTTGAATTTTGTCAAAGGCCTTTTCTGCATCTGTTGAGATAATCGTGGTTTTTGTCTTTGGTTCTGTTTATATGCTGGATTACATTTATTGATTTGTATATGTTGCACCAGTCTTGCATCCCAGGAATGAAAGTCACTTGATCATGGTGGATAAGCTTTTTGATGTGCTGCTGGATTCAGTTTGCCAGTATTTTATTGAGAATTTTTGCATCCATGTTTATCAGGGATATTGGTCTAAAATTCTCTTTTTTTTGTTGTGTCTCTGCCAGGCTTTGGTATCAGGATGATGTTGGCCTCATAAAATGAGTTAGGGAGGATTCCCTCTTTTTTCTATTGATTAAAATAGTTTCAGAAGGAATGGTACCAGCTCCTCCTTGTACCTCTGCCAGAATTCGGCTGTGAATCCATTTGGTCCTGGAATTTTTTTTTTGGTTGGTAGGCTATTAATTATTGCCTCAATTTCAGAGCCTGTTATTGGTCTATTCAGGGATTCAACTTCTTCCTGGTTTAGTCTTGGGAGAGTGTACGTGTCCAGGAATTTATCCATTTCTTCTAGGTTTTCTAGTTCATTTGCGTAGAGGTGTTTATAGTATTCTCTGATGGTAGTTTGTATTTCTGTGGGGCCCATTATTGTCTCATTAAAGACAATAATCGCAAATAAATAGTCAAGAGAGGAGGAGGTTAAACTTTTTTTTATTCCTTATGTGATTTGAGACAAAGGTAAAGACATAAACAAATTCAGACTTTTCAGAATCAATGTTAAACTTTCTAGGAAATGGCAAAAATAATATAACTAGAATTAAGACTTTCAAATTAATAGAGAAAAATGTAATGAGAAAGAAAATATTTCACTTAATCAGACAAACCTTAAGAAAAGGAGGAATTAAAGTCTACAAAGGGCAGGGCAAAGATAAAGTATAAAAGGATGTTACATATAAAAATGTATCAATAAACACAAGTGCAAGTAGTATAAGTTGGCTACAGTCTCCAGTAAAAGACAATGATTTTTAGAATTTTTTTTAAATATGAAATTCTGCATTGTTACTTTCACGAGACATGTCCAAAACCTACGGCACAGAAAAATTAAAAGGAATGGAAAAAGATACCAGTAAAATTCTTATCCAGCTGACATCTGGATTATATGCATATCAGAAAAATGTATTGTAAAAAAAAGCATTACTAGAGATAAAATCGTCATCGACTATTGATTAAAGGTGTAATTTACAAGGAAGCTAAAACAGATGTAAATTTGTACCCAATAATATGAATCTAAAAAATATGTATGTAAATGACAGAAGTAAAAGACGAAGTTAATACATCTACCTCATAGCAAAATCCTTTAAGACACCTCTGTAATTAATTGACAAATCAAGCAGTGAAAAAAATCTCATAGGAATACACATTTGAACCACATGATTAACAAGGCTGTACCCAACTGTACCGAACTATTTCACATTATACCACATGTCTAAGCATAAATAGAACATTAATGAAATTTGGTCATTTAGCAAGCCATAAAGCAAACTTCAATAACTTCCGAAGTATCAGTATGGAAACATATTCTTCAATCACAATGAGATTTAAATTTTATAATCAAATGATAACTAAATAGGACCATATTCCTGCCTCCAAGAAGTTTATACTCTATAGGCAGAAACATAGCAAGAAGCAACTAATTAGAATAAAAGGCAGGATGAAATACCTACATATAGAAATGTGAAACACATTGTGAGGGAACATAAAGAAAGATGAGTGGATTCTGACGGGTGGAGTCTGGGGCAACCTAGAGGATGTGGTAACATCCAGACTCTGTATTGAAATGTAAGGATGACGAAGCTTGGGAGTAACAGCTTTTCCGGCAAAGGCCCGGGATTAGAATGGAATGCCAGGAGTTTGGGGATGGTCCTCAAGTTAGTGTTTGCTTTTTTGTTTGTTTTGTTTGTTTGTTTGTTTTTTTGACAGAGTCTCTCTATATTGCCCAGGCTGGAGTGCAGTGGTATGATCTCAGCTCACCTCAACCTCCGCCTCTTGGGTTCAAGCAATTCTCCTACCTCAGCCCCACAAGTAGCTGGGATTACAAGCACCTGCCACCACACCCGGCTAATTTTTTGTATTTTTAGTAGGGGTTTCCTCATGTTGGACAGGCTGGTATCAAACTCCTGACCTCAGGTGATCCATCAGCATCAGTCTCCCAAAGTGCTGGGATTACAGGCATGAGCCACTGCACCGAGCCTCAAGTTAACTTTTCTAAAGTAGAGATTATTAACTTTTCTTGTGCTGTGGACCTCTTTGGCAATATGGTAATGTCTGGGGAGCACCTCTCAAATTTGTTAATAATGCATAAAATAAAATATATAGATTTGCAAAGGAAGTCAAATATACTGAAATAATTATCAAAATATTCAAAAATATAATTTGTGTTGTATTATAATAATAATGTGTGTGGGTCTAATAACAAACAATTTCAAAGCAATAATGAGCTATGAACAGTCTACTTCAAGAGATCTGCAACAACTGTAATGTGATATGAAAATATCTGCAATTTCTACTGGTGACAAAGGCACTTTATTGCTAATACTATTGTGCCACATTTGTAATCAAAGAAAATGTTAAACTTCAGTTAAAAGTGAGCAAAAATTAAGATGTAATTTTCTCCCAGAATTTCATCTATAAAAATCTTATAGGAAATAAATTATACTGATCATGGAGTACTTTCAGTGTTAGATTAAAGAAATTTCAACATTTCTTTTCCTGTGCTCAATAGGAATTGTGAAAGTTTTGACTCAGTATTTAAAGTTTTGTGTTATTTTGTTGTGCTTTATTTTCTCTTGCAATAACAAACTATTAAGTGAGACTTATACTTCCCCCCTAACCTAATTATTTTGGAAAATGTCCCATAAAAATTCATACTACTTTAAGTGCAATAAAAATGACAGAGGATTTTAGCATGGAGTTGCAGATGTGGAAAAAGGACCACGGAGAAATCCTGCCAATCTAGTAGTAAGCATCTGTGTATAATGGTCTTTGCACAGGTCCTAAAATTGAAGGTGTCTCTGTGACCTTCTACTGCGTATTGTGGAGGCTGAACTATGATCACTTTTCTAACCATCACATTCAAGTCTTCATCTACCACCTCATGTTTGCATAGCAAGTCTGTTTTAGTTGCCTGAAGTACACATGCCTCATTTTCGTAATCTACTTTAGTCTATTTCTGTACACTGAAAGACAGTCCAATTCAGTATTCCACACTTCAATATTAATTTGTCTTTTCAGCTATTTCAACAGAGGATGTGTGTCCTCTGTTACAACTTGGCTGAAATCCATCCGTCATTTTATTGACCTACTGGAAACAATGTCCGATGCGTTCCGGCTCACAGATTGAGTTTGCTTTAGCCACGTATGAAACCAGAACACAGTTCAGTATCTTTAAAAAAAAAAAAAAATCACAATGACAGCTGTTTTCTGCCTAAGAATGAATATACAGTAGGTCCTGCATATCTGTGATTTTACATTTGTGGATTCAACCAATGGCCGACTGAAAATATTTGGAAAAAAAAAAATGGATGATTGCATCTCTATGGACATATACAGACTTTTTTCTTATCATTATTCTCTAAACAATATAGTATAACAACTGTTTACATAGCATTTACATTGTATTAGGTATTATCAGCAATCTAGAGATAATATAAAATGTACAAGAGGATGTGCCTTAGGTTATATGCAAATACTATGCCATTTTATTTAAGAGACTTGAGTATCCGTGGATTTTGGCATTTGCAGGGGTTAGAGAGGGTCCTGGCACCAATCCCCCATGGAAAGCAAAGGACAACTGTACATCATAAAAATTAGCATACAGAACAACGGGTTAGGAGCTTTCAAAATTTCAACGGTTAAGCAAATCACTCAAAATTACAATGGTAAGCGGATGGATATGCATTGACTGTCGACTCAAGAACATTCCATGCATTTTCTTTAAATTCTGATTTCTAAACGGGATTTCCCCCAACAGTTTTAGAAGAAATACTGAGCAACATATGTCGATCATTTTAAAATAGAGTATCTGCTACAAAGGCAAAATGAGCCATTTTGGAAAGACAGGAACAAATTATTTTCCAATATAAAATTTTCCCTCAGTAAACACATTTCTGAGACCAAGAGAGGAGGGTGAAAGGGTTTTTTGTTTTGTTTTGCTTTTTGTTTTAAAATTTCCTTAAGGGTATATGATCCTTAATGAAATTGTACACAGAAAAACAAACCCAGTGTAATTTTAATCCTTCTTATCTGTGATGCAGTTAATTGCATTCTAAGAAAGGGTTGCTGCGATTTATTTGCTGTTTGCATCATCCCAAACAAATAGGAAACTGGCAAATAGTCGTTTCATAAATGTGAAGTGGGCAGGAGGATTGGGTTTTTTCTTCAGTTGCTAACCAGGACGAATGCAGTATCTTATTTGTCAGGTGAAGAGGGACTCCGCTGACAGGACAAACAGAAAAGCCTCATCGGAAAGCGGCTCTGCTCTTCACACTGTTTACAAATGCCTCATCTTTCTCTAGGCAAGAAGTAAATTGTTCAGTCTGGTTCCCAGGATTGCTTTGCCCGCAATAGCTACATAACATGTTCTATGTTACCGTGAACTGTGATTTTATTTAAAATGATGTCTTTGCTAGATTCAAAGAGTGGAAATAATTCCTAAAGTAGATCTCTTTCAAGGACTTCTAAGAATAAAAGAGTCTCTCCTCTTGTCTCAAATATTAATATGCATTTTGAAAAGTAGTTATTTTGAAAATCCATACTTCACAGACTGCTATATAGATTTTCAATTGCATTTCAATTTCAAATCAATGCTTACATTTGCCAGAAACGCTGTTCCTAAAAATGAACTCTTTTCTTTTGCTAATTCAAAAATGTATGCATGTGTATGTGTATATGTATATGTATATGCATATGTATAGACGTATATATGGTGGGTGTATATAAAACTTACAATCACAGAATATTTAACACATGTGATTTTAAAAACTAAAAAAATTAGATAATTGTGGAGAATGTTGTATATAACTTGAAATATGAGCCAAACTTTTGACAGTAATTATCTTTAGAAATTGTTAGATTTGTAAACTTCAATTATTGGCTATAATACACTTCTACAAAATTAAGATTTTTTTTCATTCACAAATTAGTCAGCAATTTTTTCTGTTACATAGATTGCTAATTCGGGTTCAAGTCCCAGCTCTTCTACTTTCTAGCTGCCTGACCTTGTAAATCACAATCACTCAGAAACAGTAAAATGAGGATAAAATTATCTCCCTCTAAGGTTTCGAGGATTAAATCAGATAATGAATGAGAACATGCTTTGTAAGCTATAAAGCGTTATTGAAAGATTAAGTATCACCAGTGCTTTTTAAAGTACAAACTGAGATATCATTACTCATATTTGATATATTGTAAAATGTCTCTCTCAACCCTTTGTCTTCCTGAACCTCTCTCCCTTTCTGAATTGGCATGGAAACTTATTGTTTCTGCCAAATGAGTCTGCATGTGAACAGTCATTGATTTGAAGACATGTGTCAACGTTACCTGCAAAAAAAAAAAAAAAAAAAAGCTGCCACATACCATTACAAAATTCACTGGGCATTTTATTACCTCAATAGGGAATACAGAAAGAATTAAGTAGAGTGCATGGAGATGCCACTGTGTTCATCAAAAAAAGCAAAATAGTGGCAAATTCATATGGTTCAACCTATTGTCTATTGAAATACGGACACAAAAAGACTTCAACTCCACAGGACATATTTAAATGAAATAAAGGATTACTAGTTGTCTTGAATACACACAAGAAGAAACAAAAAGCAAATGATCAAAATGAACAATAAATGCTTGATGACTATTGCCTGACCATAGAAAAGGGGGAGTTGAATTATATTATCTGTACGGCTTTTCAACTAAATACACATATGTAATTTTTTTTCTTATTGTGGTAGCTTGTCTCTAGTTAGTCACTATGTGTCCCATCTCTCCCTGTCTGCCCATGCCATTCTTTCCTTGAAAGGTAGAGTCTATGCCAGAAGAATCAAGAAGTTCTCCACCTACTTGCTAATAAAATGGTATGAAAGTAACATTCTGTGACGCTAGGTCACAAGAAGCTTTGCCGTTTCTTCCTGATCTTCCTGGAGTGATCACTCTCGAGGAAGTAAGCTGACAGGTAAGTAGTCCAGTTCTTGAGACTGCCACGCTGTAGAAGCCCAAGCCACATGGAAAGACCCTGAAGGAAGGCACACCACATAAAGAGAGAGAGAGAGAGAGAGAGAGACCAAGGAGCGCTGAGGTGACAGTGCCACTTCATGCAAGTGATGAAGCCATTTTGGAAGCAAATCCTCCTGCTACTACTGTCCAGGTTAATGCCACTAGAGCAGAAATGAATCACCCCCTTGAGCCCTTCCTAAATTCCTCACCCAGAAAAATCACAAGCAAAATAGAATGATTACTGTTTTCACCTACTGTAGGGATAGTTTGTTACTCAGCAATAGGGAACCAGACCATCTAAATTGGGAACTGGCTTCTAATAGCACAGAAACTTTAATGCAGGAAAGACAGACCTTTCCAAAAGCAACTTGAACCTGAAAATAATGTTTAGCCATGTCACATCTACTTCCCAGGAGTTTTGTTAGATAATTGCATAGATGTTTGGGGGCCTTTTATTTCATTCAACAAACATGGGTTGTCTAGTAATTGGCAGAGCACTCCTGTAAGGAGTAGTGGTAGATCCGTGAATAAGTATAATAACAGAGGTGGACAGCTCAGAAATTCTACAAAAGCTTCACAAAACGTGTGGTATGCGCTGATGATCTTTAAGGATTTTTAAAAATATTTTGGTTTTGCCAAAAGCCACATTATTTTCTAAACCACCTCATTACTCATTCCTCTTATTCACTATTGTAGGGAGCTTAAATCAAAAAGAATTAGAAAAAGGTAGTATATTTTGTTTAAATAATTATCTTTAAAACACTATCTTCCTGGGACAGGGAATAATTATTTGAAAGAAGTATCATCTTTCCATTTCTTCTCCTGAGGCATTTCCAAAGTGCAAATAAAAGAACTGAGAAGAATCCTGAACAATATAAAGACGATATAGTATTAAATGTCCAGCTAATAGTGAATCATATGATTCAATTCAACAGAGAAGGCTCCACTAAGTCTGTAATAAAAAAGTAATGAGGTTTTATAACAAAACTGAAAAGCCCTCTCTGAAATGCAGAGAGAAATCTTTTCAGTACAAAGATGAGAAGGATTTGCAATTGAACACTGAAAATGCACACAAGTGTGAAAACCATGACTGATGAACTTTAAATATGTAACAAATCTTTAGTTAAATACATTAATCAAAATACACAGTAGCATAATAATGGCATTTCATCACCCTTACCTCTTCCCAATTGCAGTGTTAAACAAGGAGAGCACAGAGAGGAAGAGAAAGCACTTTCAAGCTGGAAAGAACCTTGAAGAACAGAGTTCACCTTCCTTATTTTACAGTTAAGGAAGCAAGATCCTCAATGAGAGGTAGTTTGCTCAAGGACACCTAACGAGTTTGTGCCAGAAACAAGGCAAGAATCCTGATATTCTGACCCCCGACTAACAATCAGGTTTCTTCCTCTATTGTTACTTAAATCCCTCAAATTAATTATTTTTATAAGTGTTTCTAAAAATATGCATTCAAAGTATAATATGTGAATGTATTTGAAATAAACAGATTTGTCAAAACATAATTGGCTTGCTACTAACTGGACAAGGAAAGCCAAAATCAAGCTTTGTCAGGACTAACAATGGAACATCTTATGTTATAAAATACTAGGTGCTTTGCTTTTTTTTTTTTTTTTTTAAATGGAGTCTCACTCTGTTGCCAGGCCTGAGTGCAGTGGCGCTGTCTCAGCTCACTGCAACCTCCTCCTCCTGGGTTCAAGCAATCTTCTGCCTCAGCCTCCCAAGTAGCTGGGACTACAGGCGCCCGCCACCACACGAAGCTAATTTTTTTTTTTTTTTTTTGTAGAAAGGGGGTTTCACCATGCTGGCCAGAATGGTCTCAATCTCTTGACCTCATGATCCGCCTGCGTTGGCCTCCCAAAGTGCTTGAATTACAGGTGTGAGTCACCACACTCGGCCTGCACTCTTTTATCCTTCTTATCTTCTTCAAGAAAACAAATAAAATCATATCACACTCTTTCTTCACATCAGACCCTGCGCCAGGTGTTAAAGGAGATTATAAAAAATAAATAAAATATAATCCCTGCCCTCAAGGAACACAAAGTCTAGTCTACAACTTTTCAATAAATATAAAATTATTCTGAAAAAAAGGTTAAAACAAAACGAACAAAAAAGAGATTCTCTGATTTAATCAGTTATCTCATTTGACCTTCAAAAGCAAAAGAGCAAATATTTCATGCCAAAAATAAAAAAATTAAATCATTCAAACACCCTAGGTTTAAAGTGACAGACCCATTTTGCCACAAACTTACATAGCAGCAGTTTAATGCAGGTTGAATCAAATCTAAAATCTGTCTGTTAGTGGAACCAGCTCTTGAAAAATGTGTAATTATTTTTTCATAGTAAGACATCACATTCCCCCAAAGCTCCCTTTCTTCTCCTATAAATGCAATCTGCCATCCCAGTATGTATGAGTTTTGGGTTACAAAGTCCTTTGGATTTAAAGGTCAGTTAGTTTGGTTCCACTTTAATTAGAAGCCATCATAATAGTGCTGTGTGAGTAATTTACAGAAGCATAAATATTGACATCAATTTTTGTCCGATATTCTGATATCATAAACATCATGTAAATCTAAGCACCAGCAATCAATTTGCACATAATAGACTAATTTTATTAGAACTGTATGACTGCACTATTTGGTTTGTAGAGACCCTCTCCTCTTGCTACATTAAATCATCGTTTTAAATCATGTCATAGTGTTCCTCACAACAAGCAATCAAAAACAGAAAATTTAAGTCTATTGGATCTTTGCCTAATTTAATGATTTTTCTCCAGAGTTGTGCTCTCTCAGAGCCCTGCAATGAAGTTTTGGCCCTGTGCCTAGAAACACCTCCATGTTGCTTCAGAACCAGGTAAGTCACAAACCAAAGCAAGAGCAAGAAAAGTCCTGCGTTGCTATTCGCGTATGGTGAAACTTCCATTAAAACAGTTTCTGCTCATTTGGGCTCCTGGGTGGAGACCCGCTCTGCTTGCCGCTCAGTCTGAAAAAGGTGACTGGTGGGGGTGGTCACTGAATCTGTGACAAACCTCTAGGGCTCATCTGACAGGTGTTTCTCAAGCTGCAATCCTCGGATGTATTTGTAGGGGTCCCTGATTCCCTATGAAAGTGTTTTGAATATTTTTATCCAAAATTAATTTTATTTATTACCTATATTATTTATACTTTGTTTCTCTATGCTAGAATATAAGCTCCACTGGGGCGATGATCTTGTCCCTGAGATATTTGGATATATCCAAAATGCTTAGAATAGTGACACACAGAGTAGAAACTTGTTGAATGGACTAGTTAAGATAAGCACATTTTGAGCCATCTGGTTGACCACCATATACCAGACAGCAGTCTCAGGGTTTCACACCAGCATTTGGGCTGATGTAATCACACTGCACTACTTGAGCAATACTTTAAGACAGTATTCCTCAAACCGAGATCCAGGGACCGCCGGGCTCTGTGAAAATGTTCACAGAGGTTGGTACATTCGGAAGATGGAGAAACACTGGTCAAGCCCAATTTCCTCACTGCACATGTAAGAAAACTAAAACCCAAAGAAGGGACATGGCTTTCTCAAGGCCACTCAGTGAGTAATAGAGACAACATTAGCATCCATGTGTGCTATCTTAGTTCTGAACCTCTCCCATTATGCTTCACTAATTTCTCTTTTGTTCTTCTTGATCTTACACTCAGAGAGTTCTAACTATGGAATCCAATGCCTGAATCAATCATTTGAATAAGAAAAGGAGGACATTTTATGTCAGAAGCTATTTTTGTTTTGCTTTGCGGTATGCTATTATTTTATGATGTTTAAATATAGTCAAACCTTAAAATATTTTTAGTTTTTATGTGTTTACTGTCATGGTTGCTTCTTACTCTATTTTATCTTGCTTAGACTATGAATAATCTGAGGGCCTGAACTATGTTTCTACAATGTTATTTACCAACATCCAGTTTCCAGTGGGTTTCACTTAGAATAAAACAAAAATGTAAAAGGAATACTTCCTTTATATCAAGAACATCAAACCAATCTCAACTTATACCTGTTCCGAAAACTGGGAAAAACTCCCAGAAGCTGAGGATTACCCCTTCCCTTCACAACCTCAAACAGCTGTTTTTTCTGCCTTTTCTCAGATCTTTACTTTATTATTTTCCATATACATGCCCAGTCCTAGAATATATATCATACCACTTGCTTGAAGAGAAACGTAGCCCAACGTGGTAAAACAGGATCACACAAAAAGCTTGTCTCAGAATGTTAGTGTCTTCTTCAGTCATCTTTTCTTCTGTTTATTTATGTTACTTAATTAAATTCATAGACTTTTCACTTATTTGAAATTGTAAAATAAAGTTTAAGAAAATCATTGGGATGTTTTATTTGAAGATTGTGTAAATTATCCAGCCAGGAGCAGTGCTCCACTGGGGGATCTGTAGACTGTTTGTTCACAGCATCATAGATTCATAGAGCTACAATTGGAAAAATAATCAGGATTATCTGGCCCAACACACACAATAAAGAAACAGAGGCCCAGCAAAGGGAAATGATTTGCACAAGCTCACCCAGCTAGTCAGTGTGAGAATGGGATATGGAAAAGGTTTCCAAACTTCCCTTTCAACATTTCTCATGTTGATGGCATACAAGTAATTTATATCCAACAAATATTTCTGATGCAGAAAATTCCTGATATGGAACCTATTATATTTCAGGAGGAGTTGATAATTGAGCCACATTAGGTCACAGGTGCATTTGAGAGCATTTATAGCTTTACCCTAAATTCTTTCTGATATGCCAATTAGCGCTCTTCCTAATAACCAAAAGAGAACTACGACCAAGATCATACCTCCGTGGAGTTTATAATATATGCATATATAGAGATAGCAGTAGAAGTGAAAAGAGAGTTAGCAGCAGAGAATGTCAGGAAATTAGAAGAGAAGCCTCATGATGTGCGGAGGGGTGTGGTAGCAGAGAGTCAAGGATGGTTTGGAGTGAGTCCAGGGCCACATCTCAATGTCATCAAAGACTAAGTTGATTTGGAGCATATGAGCTGTTTTTGTCTCCACCCTGGCAGTAGCTGAACAGCTAGGTTCTATGAGCAATAAGACTTCAGAATTAGATTAATCATTTGGGGTTTGATTAATTGCTTCATGATCAATCAATGTGGAAATAATGACTCCAGCAATATTATAGAGTCGGTCTCAAAATTTGAATTGTAAACAGACTCTACAAAATTCATGTGGAAAGTGGACCTCCAAAGCAGAAGACAGTCTTTGCAAGTTCTTGCTTCAAAAGGGGCAATGGACCATGGGTTAGTCTTTGCAGTCACGCTCACAACTAGTGCAAATAGTATCAATTTCTAACAGATAAAGACAAAACACAGACCAACAAATACCAAAAAAAAAAAAAGAAAAAAAGACAGGTTTACACATTCAGAGGCTGAATATTCTTTACTTTATATATCCAGTTACTAAGTCCTGTCAAGTTTACCTCTAAGTCTTTATTTTTCTATTCCTTAATATCTACTCTAACTCCATAATAATTCAAGTCATTCTTCACATTGCAGACATACAGAACTTCTCAATGTGTAGATCCGAATTTCTAATTCTCTTGCTTAAGGATTATCTGGCCTTCATTAACACTTTGTAGTAGGTCCTCATTGCCCATCACGTAGGCTTCAGGTTCTTGAACATACTATTCAAAACATGTCTTTCCCCTAAGTTCCTTTTCCTTCCCCTTAAATACACCCAAGCTGTAAACATCACTTCCTTAATATGTCATGCTGATTGCTGTGTCCATAACTTTTTAAACGCTGTTCCCCATGCTTAGAATTCCCTTTCCTTATGTCTACCCAGAAAATGTCTAATCATTCTGCAAGACTATTCTCAATTACCACTACACACATGAAGCTATTTTCTAGGCAGAACTATTGCTCTGCTCTTGATGACCATTAATTATTTGTACATACCTGTATTAGTATGTATCTTTCTTCATTATAATAATGTGTTTGCATGCCTGACTGATTTCACTGGGTGTAGGAACTCTCTTTTTCATCTTAACACTCCATAGCATTAATCAATTTGCAGAATGAATAAAAGTCAAGCATTTGTTACACAGGGTAAGACTTTATGCTTTTTCTACAAATTTGATTAAAAATAGAAAAGAGGTTAGCTGAGCTGGGACCCCTGGACATTAAGTGAAAAATCAAAGGTGCTGGTGAGAAATCAAATCATTTTTATATGAGGATGATCACTAATACCCTTAAGCAGAGTAGAACATTTTATTTTAAAACGAGTGATTGATCTTGATAACAGCAAGGCAAGCCAAAGGACAAAGTCCTTTCGCTAGCTCCTTGAAAGCAGGGACTCTATTTTCTAGTTCTTTCTTATCACATACAGCACCTTGTAAAGTACAGGACACATAGCATAGCCTTAATACATGTGGAGAGAATGAACCGTGTTAGAAAGCTGTGGCTGAAATTCTATATTCTAAACTTGCCTCTCACTTTTCCCTTGCCTCTGACCTTGATTTAAGCTAGTTAATATAAAATTAGTCAGCAATGTTAATTAATCTCAACATTAGCTACTATGATTGCCTTTGGAGAAGTTTCTCACTATCTTGGTATCTTAAACCTTATATATTTAACTTTAACCTATTTTTCTCCATACAGTTTTGGATCCCAGCCAGTTATCTGAGTGATCACTTGGAGGCCAAGGATGATCTTGACCAGCATGAGCACTTCTGCATGTGCGTTTGCAATGCTGTGCACACAGGAGGTTCTCAACAAATGTTTGCTGAAATGAAAGAGCAAAACAGATATCTACATTATTGAGGTGCAGAATTTAGCTGTAACACCTATATACAAATACACACAAATACATGGCATTCTGAAAAACAGAGAAAAAAATATTTATCTGAAATAAGAATCATTTAAGCTAAGCACCAAGAAGAAAGGTGAGCATTTTAGAGATTTGGACAAGTGGCATAGTAGAAGTATGAGTTAGGGAATCGGCCAGACCAGGGTTCAATTTCAGTTCTGTAACTTACCTGCTCAGTGACCTGGGTAAAGATTTACACCTCAGTTTCCTCCTCCCACGACACTGGGCTAATGCCATCTTTTTAAAAGACTGTGGTTAAAACTAAATAAACTAATACATCTAAAAGCATCTGCCACCGTGCCTGGCACAAATCAGTCACTCCATGATGGTTTCTTGGGGTTGGTCTTAACCGTGATGGCTGCTTAAGCCTTCTTCACTGTTTCTGGAGTAGTGGTTGCTACTGATGATCTGCAGCTAGAGAACGCTCACCCTTTTGGGCTGTGCTACCCAAACTTCAGCATGCAACAGAATACCCTGGAGGGCTTGTTAAGAAACAAAGTGCTAGGTAGGTTCCACCGCTGTAGTTTTTGATTCCTTAGGTCTAGGGTGAGGCCAAGAATTAGCATTTCTAACAAGATCCCAGGTGATACTGATGATGCAAGTCCTTGGACACAGTTGAAGAACTGCTGCTTTTGAGTAATTGTATCTGCTATAATGAGAATTATGGTAGGGAACAAAAGACATTTGTCATTTCTTAGTTTAGATATTCAGAGGCATCCTCCCAAGGGTTTGAATATACAGGAAAGAAGCACTATCTCACCTGCCATGTCTACACAAGGAAAGACTGAAATCATTTCAGATTTGCCCACAATTCTCAATGAAGTACCCCAGAGCAACTACCAGACACTCCAAGTGGCAGTCACAGGGCAGAGGGCAAAAGACAGAAATTCTCATGGCCCCAAACCACCTGAGTGCTGTCATTTTTCAAAAGCTTTCTTTTACTGACTCTATTTGAAAAAAGAAAAAAAAGAAAAGAAAGAACCCCTTTGAAAAATTACATGCACTAAATGTCTGCTCAATCCCAAAATTGTACTCATTTTGGGAATTGTACTCGTTCCCAAAATGACCAATATATGTGCTGGGACAGAATCAAAGAACTTAGAATTAGTGAGGTTGACAAGAATGTTATTTTTTTTTTTAAAGGTGCTTCTGAAAAGCCAAACATGTGGAAATTCCTGGAGGGTGGCATGAGCAGGGAGGGTATAGGAGCTCTGCACCCTTTCTCCCATGCTTCGCTCTACACGTCTTCATTCATATCCTTTGCAATATCCTTTATAATAAACAGTCAAGAGAACTGCACAGCAAAATTCTACTGCAGAAACTTCCCAGACTTGAATTGAAGCATCAGCAAAACTGAAGGAGTAATGCCTGTCCACACATCCAAGAATAGATCTATCCTGAATCTATTCTGATAAGGCAGCCAGCGGTCAAGAAACCCAATGTGTGATCCATGTACCTGGCAGAGCCTACCATCAAAACATGAACTGGGCTCCTTCTCGCCTTATGGATATCTAAAGGAGGTGGGAGGTGGATTTGCTGATTGGCCTTATGCTGCACCCAAGCACTTGGGCCAGGACTCAACCCTCATTGCCAAGCAATGAGGCTTGAAGTTTGTTCCCATGATGTACCCTAGCCTGTCACCAAGACACTCATCCTGGCCACTTCAGCCTCTGGCTCATGGTTGTGCTGGTGTGAATGCAAACCCGGCTGTCTGCCTGTCAAACATCTATGTGGTCAGGACAGCAAATTGAGCATTCAGGAACCCAGCAAGAGGCCTTCCCAGATTATCGAGCAGACTTTCCAAAATTTCCCAAAGATACCACGACTTTCAGATTCCATCTTCAAAGAGAATCAGAGATGGAACCTGGAGTCACCCAGACTCTCCAGCTTCCTCTGTAGTGAAAATGGACTTGGACCCAACCCACAAGGACACCATTCCAGATGCTGTGCATGGACCTCCTGCCTCCCCATGTCAGACCTTCCCTGAGTCCCATCAAAGCCCACACTGTCCCCAACCTCCATCATCCAGACATGTTCCAGAATAGCCCCTCAGAATTGTCCTGATGGGATGGGATGGTGGATCTCCAGGTTCAGAATGGCTGCCTCATCTCTCCCTCCTGAGACGTCTGTACCTGCTGATGACAGCCCTCACCCCTGAGCAGGCTTGGCCCAGGTCCCAGGAAGTGTCTCCTAAGAGGACCTTCTGCTCTGTTTTTCCTCTGAAGAGAGTGCCCAAGAATGAGACCCTCTATCCTAGGGAATACATAGCCTCCACTCTCATATGACTTGATTGACTGATGAACTGATGCCGCGAGAAAGGAAAAGATGCAGGGAACATCCTGTGTCTCGAGCATTATGTTTTTCAGCCATGGTGACTGTGCAAATGGTGGAATCCCAAAGAATAATGGATGGTAGACACACAGAAACTGCCTAATATGATTATGTCAGTTCAAGTTTAATATACATGGAGCTTATAATGTCATATAAAAATGTTGTTACTTAAGTTTATAAGAAAAATGAGTTAAATCTTGTAAGGGCATTAAAACATAATTTTAACAAAGAGACATGAAAATTATCTGTACTTGGTATGTAAATGATTGAATTTTGCATAAACCTGTAAAAACCACCTATGGGTGTGAAAAGGGGTCTGCTATTTACTTATAAGACATCTCCTTCCAAATCTTTGCTATTTTTAACCAAAGCCTTCTCATGATACTAAAATTTTTTATTCTGAAGAAGCATTTCCATGGAAACCTTAGAGAGATTTTGCTAATTTTAGATTCAAATCATTATAAAACTGTTTGGTTGTTTTGTGTCATTGTTAACCAAATGGTCCTACAGGTAGCTTATTGCACGTGTGTTTTGATTTCTTCTTTCACCTGAGGTCAATTTTCTTTCATTTTATTCATAAACTTTTGTTTACGTTAGATAAACTCTTTTAGTTTAACTCCCTTGTAGTTACCAGGTGCTCCAGGGTTCTGTACCTTGTTCAAAATACAAATTCTCAGGCAAAACCCAGATCTATTTTATCAAAATCTGGATGTTAAATATTTCCAAGTGATTCGCGTGCATATTAATGAGTTTTAATTGGGGGTAATTCTATTCTTAAAAGGAGAAAAGATTATATGGGTGTATTGATTTATCAAAAAGTTACAGTTAAAATTATGAATTTCAATGCGTATACATATTATCTCACAAAAATATCTTAAAAGAATAATAAAACGGGGGTGGTGGGGAATGGGTTGATGTATAGATGAAACAAAAATGGCAAATGATTAATAGCTGTTGAGACTGGGTGTCATGCCTATTACACTACTTTGTTTGTTTTGTATATGGTTAAAATGTTATCTAGTAAAACACTTGTATAAAAAGATAAACTTTTTCTACAATATTAGCTCTTAAGATTGTGGCTGCCTTTGGGGGGAAGGAACAGAGTAAGTGGTTGTCAGGGGCATGAAAAAGGGTGGTCTGATGCCACGGTTACACAAACGTATTTGCCTTGTAATAATTCATTGAGCTCTGCATTAATGCTTTGTGCATATATTTCTGTATGCATGTTATTCACCAATAAAAATTGAAATAAAGAAAAGAAAAAAATAAAAAAATAAAATATCTATATGGTTATATATCTTAATGGATGCCTATGACCCTTGTGTTCACCTCAGGCCTCTGAACTTTCTATAGGAAAATAAAAATAATCTATTTAAGAGGACTTAACTAATGACAACACATTCCTAAAATGGGCTTAAAATCTTTCTAAAATACTAAGGGAGAACTGTTAAACGGTTAGACACAAAATTCTATTTCTTTGAATTACAAATGTATGTGTATTTTTTGCTTTTTCATTGAATAAGTACAACCAACTTAAAAATTATAAAGACAGTAAAGATGTATATCAAGGTGGTAAATATTAAAGTGTACTGTTAAAGTGCCATAATAATTGTTATCCCCAAGTATCCACATGTAAACAGTACTGGGTTACAATGGTTGAAAGCAACCAATAGTGTTTGCTACCATGACCACATTGTAGAAAAGGAAAAGTAGAACTACTTCTCACTAACGCCTTATATAAAATATCTCCATTATTATCTGATTCATGTATAAACACATTGCCATCTAAATCAAGAAAATAACTTCTCAATGTACACACATACTTGCAGCAATACTGTGACTGAAAAATGGGCCATAAGAAGAATGGTTGAGAGATGGTGACCATGAAAGAGACCTGTCTAA
>NW_012121598.1:8560114-8610871 GCF_000951035.1 Colobus angolensis palliatus | reverse complement strand
TGTTTTGTATATGGTTAAAATGTTATCTAGTAAAACACTTGTATAAAAAGATAAACTTTTTCTGCAATATTAGCTCTTAAGATTGTGGCTGCCTTTGGGGGGAAGGAACAGAGTAAGTGGCTGTCAGGGGCATGAAAAAGGGTGGTCTGATGCCACGGTTACACAAACGTATTTGCCTTGTAATAATTCATTGAGCTATGCATTAATACTTTGTGCATATATTTCTGTATGCATGTTATTCACCAATAAAAATTGAAATAAAGAAAAGAAAAAGATGATGATCTGATGCTAGTGCTATAATAGGAATCCAAGCGAAAGGGGATGTAGAAACACATCACAGAAAGACTAATAATAAAAAGCCAAGGCTTTCGTGGTACTTACTGTAAATGTGGCACTGCTCTATTAACTCATTTAATCCTTACGACAACCCTCTGAGGTAAGCAGTATGACTATTCCCATTTTACATATGAGAAAAATTGAGGCACAGAAAGGTTAAGTGAGCTGCTCAAGGTCACACTGCTAAAGTGCAGCAGAGTCAGGACTTAAACTCAAAAATCCTGTTCAACACCTTTGTTCTTCACTATGCTATCTGGAGCACAGAAAGACAAAATTTAAGAAAACAGATGGGGGTAAAATGTGATTTAAGAGAGTAGTTCGAATTATCAACAAGAGATCCACCTCCCTTCTTTCTTAAATCCTTGAACTCATCTTGGTACTGAACTTTTCCTGTTCCAGAAGTTGAACAGGTAGAACTATTAGTGCATTGCCATTTCCTAAATTAAGATAATCTAAACAGCCACACTGATTAGTGCACTCACTTCTGTTATATTGCATGACTTCCCTAAATATCCCACAGTACAGAGAAAGAGTCTCGTAATAAATTATGTCTAAGTCTTGTGCATTAGTGTTGGCCACTCTCCCACAAATAATGTCAAAATTGTAAGCAACTGGCACAGAGTCAGTGACAATATGTAAATTACTTGTAAAGTGAACTTGATCTTGTGTAATAAATGCTATATGAATCTTAATTTGCTTACAATATTTTAATGCGGTAATTGAGGTCATGGAAGACGTGGTCTAAAGACGAAACCATCTATAACTGTCAATTTTAAGCAGGACTGCATTACCCAGGTTTATAAAATACTCCAAGGAATTAAAAGGCAAATGCAATGCTCTATATATTCTATGAACACGCACTGAAATATAAGTGTAAAAAGTACTGTGGGGCCATCAGAGGAATTTGGAAGAGGATATCAAATGTTCTAAAATTCCTCGGTTCTAAAATCAGTGACCCCTGACCCAGCGAGCCCTTCTTTAATGAAATAAAAGAGCATTTCATTAGATGATTACATGGCCCCGGTTTAGTTCTTAACAATTTGGGGCACCTCATCATCTTCATGCTTTCATAATTAATCATCAGGCCTCTTTTGTCTTCTCAAAAAAAACCTTCCATCAATTGCCTACCCAATCTTCTTTTTCCTCTTTTCATTCCAAATCTCAGATTAAAATCAGGTTCAGCTTCTGTGAAATTGACCCTCCAGTGTGAAATATTTTTCAATGATGAAGTGCCAAAAGTGTTCTGCAAGTATGCAAGTATAAGGTATTAGCTGAGTGTTATAATTATTATTATCCAGCTCCTGCCGCAGTGATGGCCTTTGTTCTCCTCTGCCTCTCCTTCATCTGCTCTGTTTTATGGTCTGTCATTTTTGAGGGTTTAAAGACTCTCTTCTTTTCAAGAATGTGAACGTCTGGTGTTCTTGTTCTACCCAGTTCTGCCTTCTGTGAACTAGGCAAATCCTTCTCCAAATCCAGCATATCCTGTGGGGAAACAGCCAGACTGGGCTCTGAATCAAGACATGTGTCAGAATTCCCCCTCCCACAGGTGGCCAAATAAAACCCTATTGATTGACTCCCACTTACATAGCTTAGCCAACCTCATGAGCAGGAAGATCTTCTGAAGGAAGCCCAGCAACCAGAAAAGGGTTGAAAACAAAACTTTATGTTATGCCCTTTGCTCAGAAACCTAAAATGTTGTCCTTTATCATATCAAGTCATAAGTCCTTTTTCAAGGCCTATGGTCTCCTTAATATAACACGTCCTATCACTACTCATTATTTCTAGCTTCTCCTCTCTTAAGGTATGTGCTCCATTATTCCATCCTTCTCTGCATCCCTTCCTGAACCCCACTTCTCAAATGAGTAATGCCCATCCTTCTTCCTGCCATCTTGGCCCTAGCCAGCTTTCCAAACCAAGTTCAAATCCTACCTTTGCAATGGAGCTTTGGACCACGTCACTGGTCTCAGGTATTTCTTCACTTCTTGATTCAAATCCCTGCTCAAAATTTATCTCTTCTACAGTTACTTTTTTCTTCTTCTGGGCTTTCAAAACACTTTGCTTATAATTCTGTAAAAATACTACATGGCACTGCAAGTATTGTTTATGTCTCTTTCTGACCATGTTGTGTATTCCTCATGGCAGAAGCTGTATTTTGTTCATTTTTATAATTTAAAAAGTATCAGTAAACTCGATTTACAGCAGATGCTTGATAGACAGTTGTTGAATAAAGTAGTAAATGATTCCCCAAAGCTGTGCATGCATATTTGTGTGTGCGTATGTGCATGTGTGCGTATGATTTGTGCACATGACTCCTACTATGCCAGTATACGAGTTTATCTTGAGAATATACCTCAAAGTGGAATTTCTGAGTTGTGCGTACAAAACAGCTTCAGTATAAAATGCCAAACTGCTTTCCAAAATGGTTATACTATATTTGATTCCCACCAGCACTGTGTAATAATTCCTGTAGAACCATTTTCTTTTTAACTTTGGTGATTGCCAGGCAGGTTAATATTTTGCAAACTAAGTATAAAAGGATTTAGTTTTCATTTCCCTGATGACATGATGTTGCACTTCTCTTCATGTATTTATTTATATCTTTGTCCGTTTTTCTATTACTTATTTTGTTTATGTATCCGCAAGTGTCTTTACATATTCTTCGCACCAATCTCTTGTTGGTTATATGTGTTGAAAATATTTTCTCCCTGTTAGTAACTTGGCTTCTCACTTTAAGTTTCATTTAATAACATGTTAATGTTAATTCTAATGTGGTCAAATCTGTAAGTATTTTATTTTACATTAAACATCTTTTGTGTTTTGTTTAAAAATCTTTTCCTACTCAAGATCTAAGAGGGCATAAGACGCAGACTCAGAAAACCTAGGTGTGTGCTCATATTCTGCTATTTGTTTTCCGTGTGATCCTGGTCAAGTGACTTAATTTCCATAGCCTCCTAGTTTTCATTTTATAAACAAGAATATTATGATACCTGTATATAGGCTTGTCTTAAAGATTAAGTGAGCGTGAGCTTTGTATGTAAAGTGCTAGATGGTTGTGAGTTGTGATGAAGATTAGATTAGTTTTGTGCCAGGTGGGATGGCATGGAATTTCCAAAGTGAAAAGAATACCAAAACTGCTCAGTGCGGTGGCTCACACCTGTTATCCCAGTACTTTGTGAGGCCGAGGCAGGCAGATTGCTCAAGCTCAGGAGGCCAAGACCAGCTCGGGAAACATGGCGAAACCCCGTCTCTAACCAAAATACAAACAATTAGCTGAGTATGGTGGCATGCACCTGTGCACCTGTGGTCTCAGCTATTCAGTAGGCCGAGGCAGGAGAATTGCTTGAACCTGAGAGGCAGAGGTTGTAGTGAGCCAAGATCGTGAGACTCTGTCCAAAAAAAAAAAAATGTTCTTGACCCATTTCTGCCATGGTCTTTCTGAATATCCGTAGACAAGATTTCGAAACTTCATCAGCCTCAGTTGTCCTCTGCAAATGTCTATCTCACTGTGATACAGTGAGCATGTGGTAATGTTTAACACACAGGCTTGGGACTAGAGTGAAGCAAAGGAATTTCTTACCTCAGGTACACAATTTCAGGTGGTGCCAAAATACCTCAGTAATCAAGACAAACAATATATGTTTTTTTCTTCAACTTTTATTTTAGGTTCAGGGGTCCATGTGTAGGATGTACAGGTTTGTTACATAGGTGAACGTGTGCCATAGTGGTTTGCTGCATAGATCATTCCATCACCTAGGTATTAAGCCTAGCATCCATTAGCTATTCTTCCTGAAGCGCTCCTTCCCCCAAGTCCAGCAACAGGCCCCAGTGTGTGTTGTTACTCCCCAATGTGTCCATGTGTTCTCATTGTTCAGCTCCCACTTATAAGTGAGAACATTTGGTGTTTGGTTTTCTGTTCCTGCATTAGTTTGCTGAGGATAATGGCTTCCAACTTCATCAATATCCCTGCAAAGGATGTGATCTTGTTCCTTTTTATGGCTGCCTAGTAGCTCATATTGTATATGTATCACATTTTCTTTATCCAGTCTATCATCCATGGACATTTGGTTTGACTCCATGTCTTTGCTGTTGTGGATAGTGCTGCAGTGAACATATGCATGCATGTATGTTTATAAGAGAATGATTTATATTCCTTCGGGTAAATACCCATTAATGGGATTGCTGGATCAAATGGTATTTCTGTCTCTAGGTCTTTGAGGAATCACCACACTGTCTTCCACAATGGTGGAACAAATTTACACTCCCACCAACAGTGTAAAAGTGTTTCTTTTTCTCCACAACTTCTCAAGCATCTGTTATTTTTGGACTTTTTAATAATAGCCAATCTGGTCAAGAGACAACAGATGCTGGTGAGTCTATGGAGAAATAATAATGCTTTTACACTGTTGGTGGGAGTGTAAATTAGTTCAACCATTGTGGAAGACAGTGTGACGATTCCTCAAGGATCTAGAACCAGAAATACCATTTGATGCAGCCATCCCATTACTGGATATATACCCAAAGGATTATAAATCATTCTACTATGAAGACACATGCACACGTATGTTTATTGCAGCACTATTTACAATAGCAAAGACCTGGAACCAACCCAAATGTCCATCAATGATAGACTGGATAAAGAAAACGTGGCACATATATACCATGGAATACTATGCAGCCATAAAAAAGAATCAGTTCATGTCGTTTGCAGAGATATGGATGAAGCCATCACTCTCAGCAAACTAACACAGGAACAGGAAACCACATACCCCATGTTCTCACTCATAAGTGGGAGTTGAGCAATGAGAAAACATGGACACAGAGTGGAACATCACACACCAGGGCCTGTCGGGGGGTAGGGGGAAAGGGGAGGAAGAGCATTAGGACAAATACCTAATGCATACAGGGCTTAAAATCTAGATGATGGATTGATAGGTACAGCAAACCACCATGGCATATGTATACCTATGTAACAAACCTGCATATTCTGCACAATGTATCCCAGAACTTAAAGTTATAATAATAATAATAGCCATTGTGATTGGTATCTCATCGTGGTTTTGATTTGTATTTCTCTAATGATCAGTAATGTTGAGTTTTGTTTCATATACTTGTTATCTGCATGTATGTTTTCTTTTGAGAAGTGTCTGTTCATGTCCTTTGACCACTTTTTAAGGGGGTTGTTTGTTTTCTCCTTGTAAATTTGTTTAAGTTCCTTGCAGATTCTGGATATTAGAAATTTTCACCCATTCTCTAGGTTATCTGTTCACTCTGACGATAGTTTCTTTTGCTGTGCTGCAGCTCTTTAGTTTAATTGGATCCCACTTGTCAATTTTTACTTTTGTTGCAATTGCTTTTGGCATTTTCATCACAAAATCTTTGCCCATTTCTCTGACCTGAATGGTATTGCCCAGGTTTTCTTCTAGGGTTTTTACAGTTTTGGGTTTTATATTTAAGTTTTTGATCCATATTGAGTTAATTTTTGTATATGGTATAAGGAAGGGGTCTAGTTTCAATTTTCTGCATATGGCTAGCCAGTTCTCCTAGCATCATTTATTAAATAGGGAATCCTTTCCCCATTGCATGTTTTTGTCAGGTTTGTCGAAGAACAGAGGGTTATGGGTGTGCTGTCTTATTTCTAAGTTCTCTATTCTGTTGCATTGGTCTATGTGTCTGTCCTTGTATCAGTACCATGTTGTTTTGGTTACTGTAGCCTTGTGGTATAGTTTGAAGTAAGGTAGCATGATGCCTCCACTTTGTTCTTTTTGCTTAGGATTGTCTTGGCAAGCTATTCAAGTTCCTTTTTTGGTTCCACATAAATTTTAAAATAGTTTTTTTCTAATTCTGTAGAGAATGTCAATAGTAGTTTAATGGGAATAGCATTGAATCTATAAATTACTTTGGGCAGTATGGCCATTTTCTGATAATATTGATTCTTCCTATCCATGAGCATGGAATGTTTTTCCATTTGTTTGTGTCATCTCTGATTTCTTTGAGCAGTGGTTTGTTGTTCTCCTTGAAGAGGTCCTTCACTTCCCTTGTTAGCTGCATTCCTAGGTATCTTATTCTTTTTGTAGCAATTGTGAATGGGAGTTCAATCATGATTTGTCTCTCTGCTTGTCTGTTGTTGGTGTATAGGAATGCTAGTGATTCTTGCACATTTATTTTGTATCCTGAGACTTTGCTGAAGTTGCTTATCAGCTTAAGAAGCTTTGAGGCCGAGACAATGAGATTTTCTGTATATAAGATTATGCCATCTGCAAGCAAAGATGGTTTGACTTCCTTTCTTTCTGATTGAATACCTTTATTTCTTTCTCTTGCCTGTTTGCCCTGGCCAGATCTTTCAATACTGTGTCGAATGGGAGTGGAGAGAGAGAGAGAGAGCACTTTTGCCTTGCGCTGGCTTTCAAGGGGAATGTTTCTAGTTTTTGCCTGTTTGGTAAGACATTGACTGTGGGTTTGTCTTATATGGCTCTTATTGTTTTGAGATATGTTCCTTCAATACCTAATATATTGAGAGTTTTTAACATGAAGGGATGTTGAATTTTATCAAATGTCTTTTCTACATCTATTCAAATAATAATGTGGTTTTTGTCTTTGGTTCTACTTATGTGATGAATCACATTTATTGATTTGCATATGTTGAACCAACCTTGCATCCTGGGGATGAATGCAACTTCCATGGTGGAGGATAATTTTTTGGATATGTTGCTGGATTTGGTTTGCCAGTATTTTATTGAGGATTTTTGCATCGATGTTCATGAGGAATATTGGCCTGAACATTTCTTTATTTGTGGTATCTCTGCTCGGTTTTAGTATAAGGACAATGCTGGCCTAATGAAGTAGGGAGGAGTCCCACCATTTCAATTTTTTGGAATAGTTTCAGTAGAAATGGTAACAGCTCTTTTTTGTACCTCTGGTAGAATGCAGCTGTGAATCCATCTGGTTCTGGGCTCTTTTTTGGCTGGTAGGCTATTTATTACTGCCTCAATTTCAGAACTCATTATTGGTCTATTCAGGGATTAAATTTCTTCCTGGTTCATTCTTGGGAGGTTGTATGTGTCCAGGAATTTACCCATTTCTCTAGATTTTCTAGTTTATGTACACAGAAGTATTTGTAGTATTCTCTGATGGTTGTTTGTATTTCTGTGGGATCAGTGGTGATGTTCCCCCTTATCATATCTGATTGCGTTTATTTGATTCTTCTCTCTTTTTTTCTTTATTAGTCAAGGTAGCAGTGTATCTATTTTATTAAGTTTTTTCAAAAAACCAGCTCCTGGATTTGTTGATTTTTTGAATTTTTTTTTATGTCTCTGTCTCCACCAGTTCAGCTCTGATCTTGGTTATTTTCTGTCTTCTGCTAACTTTGGGATTTGTTTGCTCTTGATTTTCTAGTTCTTTTTGTTGTGATGTTAGACTGCTAAATTAAGATCTTTCTAACTTTTCAATGTGGGTGTTTATTTCTATAAATTTCCCTATTAATATTGCTTTAGCTGCATCCAACAGATTCTAATATGTTGTCTCTTTGTTCTCATTAGTTTCAAAGAACTTCATTTCTGCTTTCATTTCATTCTTTACCCAGGAGTCATTCGGGAGCATGTTGTTCGATTTTCATGTAGTTGTATGATTTTTGAGTGAATTTCTTAATATTGAGTTCTAATTTGATTGTGCTGTGGTCTATGAGACTGCTTGTTATTATTTCATTTCTTTTGCATTTGCTATGAAGTGTTTTATTTCCCATATGTGATCAGTTTTAGTGTATGTGCTATGTTATAATGAGAAGAATGTATATTCTGTTGTTTTGGATGGAGAGTTCTGTATTCATCTATCAGGTCTGTGTGATCCAGAGCTGAGTTCAGGTCCTCAATATCTTTGTTAATTTTCTGTCTTGATGATCTGTCTAATATTGTCAGTGGGGTGTTGATGTTTCTCACTATTATTGTGTGGGAGTCTAAGTCTCTTTGTAGGTCTCTAAGAACTTGCTTTATGAATCTGGGTGCTCCTGTGTTGGGTTCATATATATTTAAGCTAGTTAGCTCTTCTTGTTAAATTGAACACTTTATCATTATGGAATGCCCTTTGTCTTTATTATTATTATTATTATTATTATTATTATTATTGAGACAGAGTTTCACTCTTGTTGCCTAGGCTGGACTGCAGTGGGGCAATCTCAGCTCACTGCAACCTCCACCTCCCAGGTTCAAGCAATTCTCCTGCCTCACCCTCCTGAGTAGCTGGGATTACAGGCACCCACCAGCATACCTGGTTAATTTTTTGTATTTTTTTTTTAATAGAAACAGGTTTTCATCATGTTGGCCAGGATGGTCTCAAACTTCTGACCTCAGATGATCCACCCGCCTTGGCCTCCCAAAGTGCTGAGATTACAGGCGAGAGCCACAACCCCTAGCCTCTTTATCTTTCTTCATCTTTGTTAGTTTAAGTCTGTTTTGTCAGAAACTAGAATTGTGACCTCTGCCTTTCTGTTTTGTTTCCCATTTGCTTCGTAAATTTTCTTCTGTTCATTTATTTTGAATCTATCTTAGGAAAAACAATATTTTATGTATTATTTTTTAAAAATCAAAATTAGTGCAAAAAGACAATGATGATCCAAATATCAAAAATAACATTTTATTCTTAAAAGGGTATTTGTTTCTCCAGATTTGAGAAATTATTATTAACACAGTTAATTATTTTAGAATCACCAATGGTGGAACTAGACATGGAGTGGGGGAGGAGTCATCATTGGCAGCTTTTTAAGAGCACTTGCCCATACTTGATGTTTATTCTCTTCAGCAACAATAGATGGTGAATGGTAGCTGCTCAGATGGCAGGTGACTGACTGTGTCTTGAAAGCTTTGGAAGCCTGTTTCCAGCTGATTGGCTATTTTCACTATTGGTAAGTTACTCTGTCTTAATCACAGCTGACTGATCTCAGCTGGCCAGAGAAATGCTGCGTTCTTTGGCCCTGTACATAGTACCCCACAAAGCTGATGCTAATAGCAAAGGTGTCACTTTCCCAGGAACTGCTGAAGCCTCCCTCTGCCTAGGGATCAGCAAGGCCAGCAAACGAGCTGTCTCACAAACAGAGGGCTTCTAGTACATGGTAAACAATAAACTGAATCTCTCACCTAGCCAGTGAGAGGACTAGCGGGAGGAAAGGAACAGTTTGGGGAGTGGGGATTGTTTTAACACATTATCAACACCCACCATCTTCCAGCTCTATATCCTTGGAATTCCCTGATAAGTAATAAGCTGGATACAATTTATGCTTTGGAAACACCTCATGATGAGATTTACCAAAGAGGCAGAAAAGACTCCCAGATCTTTAATGCACATTCAGTGGTATGATAGGGGAGGATAAATGGACTGTATATAACAGTCTAACCTACCCCCTGTTTTTACTGTTGTGAATATTGACTTCCAAATGGATTTAATCAAAATCAATAACAGAATGTACAGTAATGAAGCAATGTAAAATGTAGTAAGGTATAGGCCAAGAGGTTGAATATGGAATATATTAACAGAAAAGAATCTTTACAACAATAACTCATCCCTCTTTTATAATCTTTCCTCACCTAATATAAGACAATAAGAAGGAGAGGCAAGCCTCCAGAGCTAGACCACAAAATGGGTCCTTTACAGAATTTTAAAATTTATCTATTTAACAAATTTAGTGACACAGGATTGGATTCTAGCTGAAAAGACAAATTAAATAAATCAGTTTACAAAAGGTCAACCAGAAGGTGGACCTACAGATAGATGGTTCAAGCCTTGTCCTTTCAAGTTGGCTTATAAAGTGTAATAAAATACTTTTAATAATAATAATACTTTTATAATTTTCTAAAAGCTTAATAATCCAAAAGGTTTTACATATTTTTGGAGCATGTACATGCATGCTAAAGCTAAATGTAAAAGGCACAATTGTTAAGATTTGTCTCCTTATTAAATGTATAACCTGAGAGGCCAAAGAAAGAAATGTATTATGAACTAGCCAGAAAGGCCCAACGTGATTTTTGAGTAATCAATATTTTCCAATACACACTATGGCTTTAAAACAGAGAGAAAATAACTGACACTGGCATTCATTAGAAATCTGTTTTTTTTTTTTTTTGAAAGAAAGCTTAATGATTTGCTATTGAAGACTGACTATAATACATAGATTTCAAAGAGTGTTTTGCCAAGAAAGAACAATATTCCCATCGTATAGAAAATAAAACTGAAGTGTTCGCATATTAAGAGATCTCATCATAAATCATTGGATGAAGTCTTTCACTTGTTTATCATTTCTATTTTTTTCTTTACAACTTCAATTTACCTTTCCCTTCTCATATTTGGCTGTTACACCTCTCAATTAACCTTTGCGTTAGTATCTACTATCCCACATTTCCTTCCTTCTCTACACTATTTCCCCCACTTTGTCCTCATCTGGCCATCTTTACACTCTCTAGAGAAGCTTTAAAAGAGGAAAGAATGAAGGCAGCCCAGAGAGAAAACAACCAACTTTTAATCATGTTTTGGGCAGCTGATTTAAGGCAAAATATACTATTTTAAAATACCTATTTTTGAAAGGGAGGAAAGAAGAAAGGAAAGGGGGAGAGGGAGAGAGACAGAGAAGACAAAGGAAGGGAAGAAAGAAAGAAGGAAGGAAGAAAGGAAGGAAGGAAGGAAGGAAGGAAGGAAGGAAAAAGGTGGGATGGTGGGAGAGAGGGAGGAAGGGAGCGAGGAAGGGAGGAAGGAAGGAAAAGGTGGGACAGAGGGAGGGAGGGAGGGAGGGAAGGAAGGAAGGAAGGAAGGAAAAGGTGGGAGGGAGGAGAGGAGGGAGGGGATATTAAAAGGGAGGAGGTCCTGCAATGATGAATGTGAACTTCCTCATGCCATTTCTGTGTAATGCCTGAGCATTATTGGGGACAAGCACTGACATACACAAACGTTATTAGAATCCGAGCAGCAATACCGCTGTAAGGGTAAGAATTCAGAAATCAGGCACAGAGCAACTCAGGTCTAATGGCATTTCCCACTCATCCTCAGGGGACTCCACCATGGCTGAAGTAATAGAAGTCAAAACTTCAATCAGGCCCTTATTAGTTACTTTCCACACAGGATATGAGGTACCATTGTTGGTGGCAAACAAGAACTATTGTAGCTTAGAATTGACAATGCTTTTTTAAAAGCTATCTTTGACTGCTCAATATAAGGTTAGGAGCAGGTCATGTACGAGGGTTTTTACCAAATTAATGCTATCAGGGGAATTACACTTAAATGGAATTCTTTCTATCTAAACAATTCCATCTAGTTTCATCACTGCTTTTTCTCTCCCCATCCCTTCCTATATAAAATAATTCAGAGGAGTAGACATCTGGAATAATATAAAGAATCAAGTTATCAAACAAACCAAGATTTACCACCAGGCCCTGTGTCCCCGCTCTAAGTCATCCAGAAAACGAAAATCTCAAACAGCCAGTACTTTTTTTTGACAGGTTTCAAATAATGTTTGACATTCTGCTTCTTGGTATACAATCTTCATTCAAAAGACCAAAACAAAATTTTAAAGAGGCACTTCTATTTAGGAATCACTTCCTCATCTATTTTTCATTTAAATATCATATCGGTATGTTTAAGAGAAGGCTCCCTAAATCAGCTGTAAAATAAATGTAGGAATATAAATCTAAATATAATCAGTACACTTATTGTTCCTCACTGAAAGGCAAGATGCTCTTCCTTACGGCATTTTTTTTTTTTTTTTTTTTTTGCCATACAAATGGCTGGTTTTAATTTTTTTAGAGGAAATACTGTAATTTAAAAAAAAGAGTTCCAAAATATTTAACAAAATTTCAAGCAATGATTATTTCTAAAATGTAAAGATTTGAAACATAATTTAGATACAACTAAAAAACAGAAGGATTCATTCTTGCTTTTCCTTTTTTTAAAAAATTCAGACAATGTGTCACAAGAAAGTTCGGCATGTGAGAGCAGCTGTAGCCTCAGCCACCCTCGGAACTGCTGCCCCTCCTCAGGGGGACAGAGCGCCGCACTGAGGACAGCAACACGTCTTCAATCGGCTTCTTGGGGTTTTCCTCCAGGTCCGTCATAATTGCTTCAGATTCAGACAGTTTCCATTCCAATTAATCTCTTGTCAGGTTCATGCCGCCAAACACCAGAGGACCAATAAACTGAGCCTTGATATCTCCTTCCAGGTAAACAAATATCGTGGGCAGGTTCCTATCAGGATAATTGGGGATGCAGGTTGTTGAAATGGCTTTGATAAATTTGACATCAGGAAACTTCCTGGCAAGTCCACTGAGGTGCTGATTTATCAGGGCACAGAGGGGAATTCCTTGCTTGTAAAGGTGCAAGACGACCCACAAGCCCTCGCCAGCTTTGGTAACTTCTTGAACATAATCCTTCCCTGAGATCTCTAAAACTTCTCCAAATTTATTCTTCAGTTTAGTTGCTTTCCACTCAGCCAGTCTCTGCCATCTGTACATTTCAATAGCACGTTCATCCTCCTCATTAAACTCGTCTTCATGATCCTCCAGCTCTTCCAAAGTCGTATCTTCATATGTTTTCACCACTGAGTGCTGGAGGATGTGCTGCTCCTCATCTGACTCCCTTCCAGTTCTTTCAGACTTTCCTTGCGGGGTAAAATACCCTTTTTGCGTAAGATGTCATTCCACTCAGTGTCTGCGTTGGGGTCCTGCATCTTGTTTCCAGTTGCTCAAGCCAGCTGTGCCCGGCATTTTTTTTTTCCACTTCTAACTATTCTCTTGTAGAATATTTCTGTGAGAAAGAACTATATTGTCATCACTGTGCCAGTCCAATAAAAGGAAACTTCATTATACCTATATCTGCACACACATAGTAAATTGGATATTTAAAGGTATTTGTTTTCAGTAGTTGAGAGTGTCACCAATAATTCTGTAAGCATTTATGCACCTTTGTACAATGTGTGTGTGTGTGAGATGGGGCGCTGGAGGTTGGGGAGAATTCAGAAAAGTAGACTCTAAAGTGACTCCAATAGGCAGAGTAAAAAGTGATGCGAGGTTAACAGACATGATATTGCATGATATTGAGTAGATAGAGGGCCTGAATTCTGAAATGTGAGATTTTTGGATTTTACCCACAAAATGATATTGAGCTATTATGGATTCTTAAATCAAAAAGTGATGAGACGAAGCTATCTTTCAGGAAGCTGTATATGTTGTGGATGCTTGGCAACTGGAGGAAGGGAAGAAAAGGTAAGGAAACAGAAATTGGATGGAAGAAAGAATAGAGGCCGTGGATACATTTGAGATGCTGTGGCAATAATCTGTAATAAGGCAAAAAAGGCCTAAACTTCATGGAAGAGAGAAGGGATAAGAAAGCAAGGTCAGAGGGAAACGTCATTATTTTATTACAAGGATTTGTAGGTATAGATAAGCAGTCAGTTATAAAAGATGAATCAAAAATTGTGATTCCAAAGCACCAGGAGAAGGAGGGTATCCTTAGTACCACTGATAGGAAAACAGGGTCAGCAAAGAGCACTGATCTGGAAATTGGGAGGTAGGAAAGGCAGGGGAATTAAGAGGTTAAATATTTAGTTCAGTAGCTGTTAAATCTGAGATGGTAAAATTCACAGCCACCTAGATATATTTAATTAACACGTGGAAATATCATGTATGGATTAGAAATAAAGATTTAAATGGATGTTTTAGGCAATCAGTATGGCGATGATAACTGAGGTCTTGAGAATGACTAAAATGTCCCACACAGAAAACACAGAGAGGAAGAAGGCCAAGGGCTTGATGTTGGAGGAAATTCGATCATGAAATATGAGATGTGAATCAAAGAGAGAGAGAGAGGGGAAAAAAACTCAGATGGGAGGAAGGGAAAGGTCCTAGGTGTGTTGGAATAATTGCAAGAGCCTTACTAGGAAGCAGAAGACATAGGTTCTAGTTTTAGTTGTGTCATTTTCTAATGGCAATGTGATTGAGTTGCATGACTGTGCTGCACTTTTGTAAAATAAAGGATATAGAGGAGTATAAGATTGAGTACAGGGTCAGAAACCAAAGAAATCACCCTCAGTTGTTCAGGTATGCAGGAAGGGATAAGCCGCCACTGCAGGACTACTTAAGCTCTGTTCTTCTACCCAGAACTTTTTCTCGCATGAGGCAAAGGCCATAATCCACTGGGAGGCAACACCACGCCTGTCTTTTCAGGGCACAGATAAACATCCATCAGAAGGAAAAAACAAAAAACACCTCTATTCCAGGAGGAAGAGCAGGAAAGGGTGCTGATTCCAGAATGTCATACCAGTATCATCAGAGGTCTCTTACTGCTGTCCCACATAAGAACCACTCTATCATATAAAACCTGCTACAGATACGAGACAGAGTTTGGCTGCTATGGAAGGAAAAGACATAGATGATGAGAAAGCTAAACTCATGAGATGCAGGCTCTGATTAAAATACTTGATCAGGATAGGAGCAAACCTTCTGCCCTCTACCATCAACCTAGCAAACACTGAGCAGCAAGCAACAGCAGCTCACCACTGGAGGAGGGGCAGGAGCACGGACATCTACCCCCTGCGCTATATAGGTAGGCAGGGATGGCTAAAAGCGGAAGATGAAGCACTAGCACTGAAAAAAGCCTTCTGGCTCCCCAGCTTCCAATCTATGTACCAGGAAACAACTGCTCAATGCTAGAGGGATTGAAGACTGTGACGCACTAAAGACAGTCATAACAACAACCAAACCCTGCTCAACTTCTCTCTACATTGACTCAATATCCCCCCCAACACACACACACACACACACACACACACACACAGTTTGGCAGAGGAAGAGGTGAGACCATTTCCAGGCATAAATGTATTTTCCTGTGCCTCTACTGTTCTACAATGATGTATACCAATTAATCAAAAATGATGAGATGCATAAAAAGGCACGAAAAGCAATCGATTGTCAAATGACAAAGAAATCAACAGAACCAAATTCAGAGATCACTCAGATATTAGATCAGAAAAGAAGTTTAAAATTATTGGGATAAATATTTTAAAGAATATAGTGGAAATATACATGAATACCTGGGAGAATTTTAACAGAGTCACCATAAGAAAGAGAAATAGAGAAGCTAGAAATAAATAAAAATAAGAAGAATTATATTAACAGGCTTACAGTAAGCTGAACATAACTGAGGAAAAACTCAATGAACTTAAAGACAGGTGAGTAGAAATTAGCCCAACTGAAACACAAAGAGGGAAATGAGTGAAAAAGACAGAACAGAGAGTCCACGAGTTGTAAATAATATTAGACAGTCTAACATATCTATAATTGGAGTCTCAGAAGAAGAAGAGAAAGAGAACAGGGTGGAAGAAATATGTGAAGAGAACTTTTAGCTGATACTTTTCCAAAAATTAAGATATTAAACTAAAGATCCAAGAAGCCCAGAGAATCCAGAACAAGATAAAAACAACAACAAAAAACATATGCATATTCAAACTGTTGAAAATTAAAGATAAAGATAAAATCTTGAAGATGGTCAAAGAGAAAAGAACATCACATACAAAGATGCAATCATAATTACAGCAGACTCATTAGAAGTTATATAACCATAAAGCCAATGAAATGACATATTTAAAGTATTGAAAGAAAGAAAGAAAGAGGAACAACGGTCAACCCAGAATACCATCTTTCATGGAAATACCTTTGAAAAATGAGGGTTTCATAAATAAAAATAAAGACTTTTTATGACACATAAAATATGAGATAATTCATTGCATGCAGACCTGCACTATAAGAAAAATGTAAGAGAAGTTCTTCAGGAAGAAGGAATGATGTCAGGCAGGAACTTGAATCTATATAAAGAAATAAAAAGCTCTAGATGGCAAAAATGGAGATAAATATAAAAGATTTTTCTTATTTTAATCACTCTTAAAGTTAATTGATGCTCTAAAGCAAAAATAATTACAACATATTGTGAAGTTTATAACATATGTAAGTCGAATGTATGACAACAATAATGCAAAAGATGGGAGGGGGAGTTGAAAGTATACTAGTTTAAGACTCTTACAGTATACAAGAATTGGTATAACATTATTTAAAAGTGGAACTTGATAAATTAAAGGTATTAATTATATACCTTAGTAGGCAATCACTACTTATAAGAAGTAAAACTAAAAAATAAATAAATAATGAAGATAAAATGAAATAAAAAATAAGTAACCCAAAAGCAGGCAGGAACAAAGAAATAATGAAGAGAAAGAAATTATATATTTAAATCCAACTGTATTAAAAATTACACTAACCTTAAATGCTCTAAACACCCAATTAAAAGAAAGAGATTGCCAGATTGATTAAAAAAAAGTAGGAAGTCCACTTTAAATATAAAGGCATATGTTAAAATAAAGGGGTTGGCAAAGATTCACAGTTCTCATCTTAAAATCTCTAGACCATTAGAAGCTTGTGTTGAGTGAAGAAAAAAAACGTTTTCCAGCTATTTTCCATAGTTCACAAAGTTAGACTTTTACTAGCTTTTTACTGTCCTGAAAGTGATGCACCATCACTGGGATATGATATTGAACTCTTTCCAAACTATCCATGGTATATTTATGTAGTTTCATGTACCTTATTTCACTTTACGCTACCTCTTTATTTTAAAAAGTGCTTATTCATTTAATTTATTTAACAAGGTTTTAAGTGCCTACAATGAACTAAGAAATGTTCTAAGAAATCACTGGAATTGTTGGAGCGGTTGTGGAGCAGAACATAAGCAGGTGGTCAGATGATGACCAAGAATAGCCTTACTGGCACCATCTGTAACTAGCTAACTAGCTAACCTACTGAAACCTATCTATTCAGTTTAAGATTTTTCTATTAAACACCATATGCTAGAGTTAAAAACATGAATAAGATTCAGTCTTTGTCCTCAAGGCACTCATATCTAGCTCATATCTGTGAGACAAATGAAGGTATTAATGATCACCCAAGCAACTCCTTAGAAGAAACACATTAATTTCTGTGAAGGCCCTTTGTAAACTGCAAAGAACAGCTAACATGTACTTAATATACAGTATGCAATTGTGCTACATGCTTTATGTGAATTAGTCCCAGAAGGGCATATATACTATCTATCATAAGCTATTATTGTGCTATTAAAATTTGGTGCTAATGAAACTTAGCTTGCAGATCTGCAGCAGACTCTTAGTGCTTCCTTCCCTGGTCACTGATTGACTAGCAATCTTATAAATGCACATTCCTGATCAAAGGGCTCTTTGTATTTGAGTGAGGCTGGATCAGAGTAATTCCATCCCCATGGATGATAAACAACCATTGTCAAAAGAAAAAGCAATCATCGTCTCCAACAACCGAGGTGCTAAAGACACTAAAGTACAAGCACAATCCCAAATTCACCCACAGGCTGTCTGCAAAGTTCATTTGCAAAGCAAGGGTTAATTATCAAATAGTTAAGAGTCCCATGCCAGATCACAGTACTAAGGGCATTATTAGGGGTTGAATTGTAACCCCTTGTGATGGTTAATTTTGTGTGTCAATTTGCCTGAGCTAAGAGATGCTGAGAGAACTGGTAAAGCAATTATTTCTAGATATATCTGTAAGGGTGTTCCTGGAAGAGATTAGCATTTGCATTAGTAGACTGAATAAAGAAGATCTGTCCTAACCAATATGGGCAGCATATTCAATTCATTGAGAACCCAATTCATGTAAAAGTAAAATGTATGACAACAAAACAAAAAGAACAAAAAGGCAAAGGAATAGTACTGGGGCATCTATCTTCTCCTGACCTTGGACATCAGAGCTCCTGGTTTTCTGGCCTTTGGCCTACAGGACTAATAACACCACCACCACCACCACCTCTACTCCAGTTCTCAGGCCTTCAGGCTGGGAGTTATACCAGCAGCTCTCCTGGGTCTCAGGCCTTCAGGCTTAGGCTGAATTATACTCTTGGATTTCCTGCCTCTCCAGCTTCCAGATGACATATTATTGTACTTCTCAGCTCCCATAATTATATGAACTAATTCACATAATAAGCCTTCTCATATATACAAATATATGAGGATGTGTGTGTATGTCTGTGTATATATATCCTATTCGTCCTGTTTCTCTAGAGAATCCTGACCTTCAATATTCGTATATTAAAGTCCTAACATCCAGTAGTTCAGAATTGAACTTATTTGGAAATACAGTTGTAGTAGATGTAACTAAGTTAAGAAGAGGTCATACAGGAGTAGAATGGGCCCTAATCCAATATGAGAGGTAACCTCATAAAAATGGGAAATTTGGACAATGACATGCACACAGGGAGAAGGCCATATGACCACGAAGGAAGAGATAGGGGTGACGCTCTTGCAAGCCAAGAAACACCAAAGATTGCCAGTCAATACCCAGAAGCTAGGAAAGCAGCATGGAATAGATTATTTCCTCACAGCCCTTAGGAGAAAACAACCCTATTGACACCTTGGTCTTGGACATCTAGCCTTCAGAATTATGAGGCAATAAATTTCTGTTGTTTAAGCCACTCAGTTTGTGGTATTTTGCCGTGGCAGCCCTAGAAAACTAATACAGATGCTCCTTGACTTACAATAGGATTACATCCTGATAAACCCTTGAAATATTGTAAGTCAAAGTACATTTAATCCACCTTACCTACCGAACAGCATAGCTTAGCCTAGCCTACCTTAAACGTGCTCAGAACATTTATATTAGATTACACTTGGGCAAAATGACCTAAGACAAAACCTATTTTAAAAGAAAGTATTGAATATCTCACATAACGTATCAAATACTGAACTGCAAGTGAAAAGCAGAATGGTTGTGTGGGTACACAATGCACAACTCCTCCTACTAAATGTGTATCAATTTGGTACCATCGTAAAATCAAAAAATCCTAAGTTGAACCATCATAAATTGGGGACCATCTGTACAAGCATTGAGGAAATCATAGAGGTAGAATCGTTAATTCATCCATTGAAAACATTTTTTCAAAACCTACTATGTGAGGTGAATATAGTAATAAACAGAGCAGATAAAGTCCCTGCCTTCAAAGGGTTTCTATCTTGGTTTAGGAGACAGACAATAAAACCAGTGAATAAATTATATCTCAAGTAGTGATATGTGCTTGAAAAAAAATAAAGCAGGATAAGGGACTAGAGAGTGGCAAGGAGGTCAAGAAACGCTTCTCTGAAGAGGTGTAATTGAGCAGAAACCTAAGGAAGTGAGGACTTGAGCCAGGTGAATTCTTGGTGAAACAGGGCTCCAGGCTGCGTGAGCAGAAAACGTGTTGAGGCAGAAACTTGCTTAGCATGTTTCAAGAAACAGAAAGAAGACCAGAGTATGTAGAGCAGAGTGAGCAAAGAGAGTGGAAATGAGATCTGAGAGGCGGAGGCAAAATCATGCCCCTTAGCATGGATTTGTGAGGACTTTGAGTTTTATTGCAAGTGTGGTGCGAAATGTTGGAGGGTAATGAGAAATTATTTAAGTTTGAAAATCTGGCTTTCATGGGAAGGTTAAACTTTAGAGGAGGGAAAGTGTGAAAGAAGGAAGATCCTTTTTGAGCCTCTGCAGTTGTTTAAGCAGAGGTGTTATTATCGTGGGCTAAGGTAGAGCAGAAGTGGTCATACAAAGGATGCGTTTGGACAGAATCTCTGACAGCATATGTTAGCTATATAGATGTTAGTAAAGGGGCAAACCTCTGCCTGTATGAGAATAATTTCCAGCCTGAATTGGAAGATATGACTCTAAGTAGATTTCAAAGACCAGAAAGTAGCTGACTATATAGTATGGTTAGGTACAAAATGACTGTAAATATTTTTAAATTCTGCAAGACATTGCAAATGTTTTCAAATGGTAGAATCCCAACAGAAAGTACATTTTAACAGAGAACATATTTGCACCATTCTTCAAAATTTTTTTTGTGTTTCCACCCGGGGTGCTCTCCCTAGTGAGAGCCATTGGTTGAATCGTTTTGAAAGTGCTTGCCTTTCATCACAGGCCAAAATAAATCAAAAACCGTGGTCACAGCTTTTGCAAGGATTGGTTCAATTGTGAAAAAGAATATGTTTGATCTGTAGAGGCTCTCCAGGGGAAAATGTTTTGAGTGAAAGGGCAGCATTTTATTTTCTAAAAACAAATGCTTCATATTCCTTCATCCATAAAGGCTAAATCTGCACATGGAGCAGGGGGTGCTGAGGTGGAATCACAGCATTACTAAGATCACAGTGGGATGATTCTTGCCTGAATTATTCAAATTAAACATCTAACCTGAGCAAGTGGCCAAGATTATTGTTCTACTACTTTCACTTCACCTATTTTTATTTTCCTAGGAAACTACTAGCATTTTTCAGACACTGTTAAGATACATTTATCAAGTGTTATGTGTTTAAGTCAAAGTTTAGTTACTTTTCATAATTCTGGAAATTAAAGGAGAACTGCTCTAAAAATCAACTATTTTCTAAATGCCAACACAACATTTTCCCTTGTGGAATAATGTTTCTTCATGATTAGATTTATAGCTTTTGTTTACTCCCTTAATCAATGCAATTCCAATAAAATAATTCTAATCAATTTTGCTTCCTAATTTGATGAATTATACTAATAAACTCCAATTTTCAGTAAGAAAATGTAGATTTACAGTCAATTCCTCTTCATTTGAAAGAGATATTTCCACTATTTCCAAAATTATCTAATCTCTCTTTTTTTTTTTCAGAGGTTTTGACTAAACTAAATGTTCTATTGGACTATGCCCAAGAAGCCAAGGTTTTATTTCTCTGTAGGTGGTGCCAGATGTTTTTCATTGGTTACTATGAGAGCTATTAAATAAGTCATAGCTTCTTAGATCTCATTAATGTCAGACGGTGGAGGAAGTACATCATTTTGGGTTGTTTGCCTTGAAGGGTAGAAATATTCTGGGACTAGATCCTGTCATACGCTGGGGCATGTGTCTTGAGCTCTCTATTCCATGGGAACATTTCAATATTCCACCCTAACATCCTAATTTCATATTTGGAGCGATAGTTTTTCCTTTAACTTTCAACAGCCTCGCCAAGATTTTGATTTCTTTTGCGGTGGACATTTTTTTAATGAGAAGATGTGAGCAAACCACATGTCCAGTAAATATTGCATCAGACATAAATATCCTCTTCATTAAATTGACTACCAAACTCTAAGGATGTCAACAGTCAAGACCCCCTCTTTTATGACACCCCTCAGGCTACTTGTGCTGCCCACACTGTTGGCTTCCCAATAGACATCAGCAACTAAATGCTTAATCAAGCGAATCTCCCAAGAGTTCGATTTAACTTACCCGTTACTGTTACATCCTACTATGTGCAGCACACTATGCTGAATACTATTGGCAATATTCTGATGAATAAGATACAGCTCTTTATTCATAGGCTCACAACGTGGGGAGATCCTAGATTTGTGTCTAACTTGCATGATCCTAGACTGTGTATTTGTCTTGAATAGTTACAACACTGTGGAGAAGCTTGTTTGCAAGAAGGGAGGGAGCAAGGACCTTCAGAGTCACCTCCCAATCACAGTATCCCTGTTGAAGGCATTTTCTTCACCATAGAATTCTTCAATCTACTTGTGACATTATACACACACACACACACACACACACACACACACACGTATATGTGGCAGAGAACTCCCAAAGCTCTTATAATTTCTTGAGAAACATGGGGTGCTGGATGCATCTTTTGCTCTATTGAGGTGACTCTTGGTGGGCTTCTGGATAGGAGTTGATCACCGAAAGGACCAGGCCATGATTGGAAGCCTGGAACTTTCAGCCTCACCCCCCATCCTCCAGAAAGTGGAGAAGAGTTTGCATTTATAAGTGATCATACCCATGTGATAAGGCCTCCATAAAAATTCTTGAACTATGGGGTTGGGAGAGCTTCTGGGTTGCTGAATACAGGGAGGTATTGGCAGGGTGCATGCTTAGAGAGGACATGGAAGCTCCATGCACCTTCCTCCATACCTTGTCCTACGCATAGCTTCCATCTGGCTGTTTCTTAGCTGTATCCTTTGATAATAAACCAATAATCTAGTAAGCAAACCGCTTTGCTGAGTTCTGTGAGCTGTTCTAGTGAATGATAAAACCTGAGGGGAGGTTGTGAAAACAGATATTTTGTAGTCACATCCAGTAGAAGCTGTGGGTAACCTGGGAACTCATCGCTTGCAATTGGCATCTGAAGTGGGGGCAGTCTTGCAGGGCTAACTCCTTAAACGGTGGGGTCTGTGCTAACACTGGGCAGTTAGTGTCAGAATTGAGTTAATTTTTAGGATATCCAGCTGGTGTTGGAGAACTGGTTGGTGTGGGGGGGAGGGGGGGAATTGGTGGCCAGAAGTTTTATATGTGAATAAAAAGAAAATGAGAATTTTTCCCTATACATACTCCAGGGAGCACAAACTTACAGGAAAAGCCACATTGCTCAGTGACTTTCAAATTCTTATCATCTTTAATGAAAAAAAAAAAAAATTTTACAGTAAATGCCATGCATATAATTATAAATTTGAGCAGGTCTTGAAAGCTACTTAGCTCAACTTTCTTACATTACAGATGAGAGAACTGATGCCCAGACAGGATAAGTGGCTTGTCTTTGGCTTGTCTTACATTATCCACCTTACTAGTGGCAGACCAAGAATTAGAACTTGGCTCAATGAGTTTTATTCCCAACTACTCGGCCTCTCTTCCTCTCTGGCTACTTGGATAAAGAGACAGAACATGATCCATATTTAAGCTCCAGGAAAAAAGTGATGGAAATCAGAAAGGAAGTACTGGTAAAAGTTACCATCAAAATATTAGAATTCAACTTCATCATGGTAAGAGATGTCAGGCTTATAATGAGTTCACCTCACTGACTTCCTTCCTCTTTTGCTGGAAGACTGCTGACTTGCTGCTCCTAATCACAGAGATCCAGATTAATATGAATGTGTGAGAGAGGAAGAGCTGTGTGGGAACATTATCAATCTCGGGAAAATGCTCAAGAGCACCACTACAGCTTAGTGGGGAGGAATACTTACTCTGTTTTTCAGCTGCATGGGGTCAAAACCCAGGTTTATCACTTACCATGTTGACTTGGATGAATTATTTAACCTCTCTATATTTTAGTTCCTCATCTATAAAATTAGGAGAGTATCTATCTCATTGTATTATTATTAAGATTAAGTAATTGATATTTATGTAGTGCTAGATTTGCCTAGCACATACCTGTCTACACATTTATTAAACACAGTGCGGTGATATAAATGTTCAATCTATTCAAGATATAAACCAGAATACATAGAGACATGTCTTGTATAAAAATTATTTCATTTGTGTTTTTTGTAGGAGCCAAATTTTAAAGTTAGAAGGGTCTGTTGAAGATTTGTAGTGCAATTATTTGCATACTGTTCATTAAGATTTCAACTTAGCTAAAAGTGGTATCACAACATTCAGATGGAAGGCATTGAACACATTTTTTAATTAATAATCACCTTAGACTGGTATTTACCACACTGTGTTTTGTGGAACATCAATCTCTTTAAAATCTCAATATGAGCCAAATGTACTAAAAGTCTTCCCTAGTCAATAACATTGGGAAGCACTGGAATAAACAGAATTTAATAGATTTCTTTGCTGCAGGACTGTTAAGAGCCTCTATTATGCTAATATGAATTTGAATTCTATTTATTAAGGTGAGAAGTAAATTCTCACTAAATATAAATTGAAAAGAAAAGCAGCTAAATACAACTATGCTTTACAATATTTTAGATTAATAGCCTTTTAAGAGGTCATTTCTGCAGGCACTGTTTCCGGTAGAGATTTCACAGTATAAATCTGCATGATCATTGATAGCTGGGCAACTCTGTCTCTACAGCTTGGTCTCCAGTCAATGCCCAGTGAAAAGTCCACAGAAGGAACAAACAGTAACTTGAATTTATAAAAAGTAGAGCCCATATGAAATTTTGATAGACTGTTCAGCAAACTAATGTGTCTGTTGTTTAAAGTCAATGAGAGACTTTTGGGTAGAACACACTTTCAGATGACCCAAGGTGCTTGATTCTTGAAGAGTTCATTGCTATGAGCATTTCAGAAAGATCAGAGTCCAGTAATCATAATAAGATTTAAACCATTGTCTTAGTAAATTGTCCTTCCACTAAAGTACATCCTTCCTGCTTGAAAAGGCTCCAGTGAGTTATAACCAAAAGGATTACCAGGCTTGCACTGATGAAAAGACTACAGTCTATGAAATGTGAGATAATTATATCAAAGAGATATAGGAAGCAGTCTTCCTATAAGCCAGTAGAGTGGCTGTCTCATCTCTAATTATTATTATGAGCAACTGAGCTTACTAACCTGCCTGCCTTCAGTCATTGACTGCATTTAAAACAATTGGAAAGTTACAATAAGGCTGAAATGTCATAAATTCTTAAGTGTTGTCTTCTATAGTTCATCTGCTATACTTTCTAGTCGACCTAGTCAGATGTTTTAATAGTTTGTTTCCTGGTAAATTTTTATCAGACTAAAAACTAGAAGAACAAAGCCACGGTCAAGATACCAGTGCCTAAATAAGACACAGCATCTCCAGAAGGCCTGTTGTCCTTTAAAAGTATGGTGCCTAAATCCCATCATGGAATCTACATGTTTATGCCTATCTGCTTTTGACAACTGATCATCAGCATTGGGATTTATTTGAAAAAGAGTTTGGAGGTTGAAGAGAGCACAAGAAAGTTTTCAGTTCAGCCTTACAGAAGTTAAAAGAAACACATTTGGGGTACTAGGGAGAAAATTTCTAAGAAGTCGGTGAAATATGCTGAGAAATCCGTGTTATGAACCCTGATGTGTTTTGGTCTGCTCTGGAATGAAGTTTTCATTGGCAGTTGGTAAAACGTCCACTTGCACGTGAAGTATTGTCATCCTTAACCACACTGAGCCAAGTAGATGGATGAACGTTTGTAAACATTACTTTCCATGTTACACTTTATTTAGGAGTACCCAACACTGGAAGTACGAGGTGTGTATGAATGTATGATTGGAGGAAGATCTTCACTGAGTAGGACAATGGAAGACTTCACTGGCTCCAAGCTTTTTAGACTGAGGTACATGTTAGAAAAGTCTTCTCTCTCCCCAGCTACCACCTATATCAGTCTGCTTCTCCTACTCCAGCCATCATGACCTCTCACCCAAGCACAAATCCATCAATCCTAGAAGAGTCCCTCCAACCCTGTCCTCTGGAATTACATTATTAGTACATTCTAGGATAGCAAATAGAATCTAGTTATTATAATAATGGTGTTTGTAAAGAGTTAAAGATAAAAACATACTCTTTCAGGGACATATCTCTTCTATTTATGAAGGGGTACTTGTCCTTGCAAGTTTCCAATATTATTTTAAGGCATATTAAATTTTATCACTAAATCAAGTAGAAATAAAATGTGTAATTGGTAGCAGAATTTCAGGCTGTGATAGAATTCCCAAAGGATTCCAATGTCCTTTCAAAAATTAAATACAATAATGGAAGATAAACTGTGTAAAATGCCAGCACTTTTCTTCCCCATAACCTCTGTTTGTGTACTAAGCCAAGAGGTCCCACTGCCAATCATATCTAGGAAAGAAATAGTACAGAGAGTGCTTTTGATCTCACTCATGCATTTATTAGATCATGTTTCTCCAATTTCATTCTGAGTTTTATGTGAATTCACTGCACATATATACCTACATAAAATATACCTATCTTCTCTCATTATGATATAGGTAAAGTGTTGGTAATCCAGGAAATACTGGGTAGATTAAAACATAAAATTATTAATTTCATGAAATATGAAATAGTACAGTTAATAAATAGTACATTTGATGCATTTTGCAACTAAGTCTTGTATATCTTACATTTCTTTACTTTGAAAAATGACCAGAAACCTTATTTGATATGAATATTATACTTTTTTTCCTAAAATACACTTCTAGTGTGCTCTCATTTCAGTGTTCCAATATGATAGGGGGAATTTTTTACTTCTTTTTTTTTCAAAGGACTATAATTTAAACCTCTCCTGCCCAAGTTCAGAGAAATATTTATGGCTGGGTTTTAAATGTCTGAACAAAGACCTTTAAAATGAAATTTCTACTGCAAAAAAAAAAAAATCCATTGATACCAGAGCATAAATACCATTATTATGATAATGAGAAGTGTTCAATTTCCAAGAAAGACCAATATAGTAACTACTCTTCCCTCCCATGAAAATGTTGACAGAGGTAAATATGGGGTAATTCTAAATCTAAACATCAAGATAAAGAAATTAATTTCTCTATTCATGTAAACAAAATGATTGGCCAAAAGCAAATGTTTCAGTGCAGGAAATGTTTTCCTCCAGAAATCGGGAAAGCACAAAGAAAATCTAAAATTTTGTTATACACATGAGCGTTTTCAAAAATATCATAAAGGACAATTCCCTTGGGACACTGGGCCCAGGATTTGACAATCTCCCTGACAGCTACCTGGTAGGAAAATGAAGTTGACATCCATGATGTCAACTTCCTAAGATATTATTTCTACTCCATGTATCACAAATTTCCTTAAGAATGAACATGAAAAAAGAAAAAAGCAGTTCCAATTCTAACTTCTGTGATTATGCCCGTATATCTTGAAAGCTATTTATTAGTTTCATGCACATACCATTCTTAAGGTCCACAGATTTGCTACCTACTGAAGAAAATAGCATGTCTTTTATGTGCCCAATATGACTTTTGTAAGGCTTCACAGGGCTTTCATAGTTTCAGTGACACTCAAACCTAAGCACTCAGTTCAAATATTTCTTGAAACAGATTATTTTCCTACACAGACTGGAAGCATGTTGTGTTATTCATAAATTTAGGGTTCCTCCTCACTCAGTCCCATATTTTCCAGAATTACCTCTCAGACAGTTTTCTCTCCAGTATACACACCCAGCACATACAACACTCATACACATACCCTGAAAAGTTCCATTCCTCATTGAAACGGGGCAAGAACAAGGGAAAGAACTAACATGTGTTGCCCGTCTTCTAGGTGCTAAGCATAATGTCAGGTGCTTTATTTATCCTATGCCATTTTATTCTCACAACAGTACCGTAGGGTGGGAGTAGGGATTCCTATCCCTACTTCCAAGTTATGAAACAAAGGCTTGAGGACTTCATCCAAATTCCACAGCTATAGATAATGAAGCCAGGATAGAAACCTAGGCCTGTCGAATATTCAATTTCTCCACAGGACCACTATAAAGAGTGGAAAACAGAAAGTCTCCCTCCTTGATCTCTTTTCTACTATGCCTTCTTCTTCCTGCCTCTTCGGAAACACTGTCATATGCAACCACTTTCTTGAAGAGCCTTAATAACTTTTTATATAAACTTGCTTTTTGTAATGTCAACTTTTCAGCCATGTGATATCAATCCCCTCAAATTTTTTATTTGATAGTGACTCCTGTGAATCCTTTGATCATGTCTGAGTCCAATTCTACAATTATTCAGACCCTTTCTGTTATTAATATATAGTCCAAGAAAGTTCACTCTCAGATCCAATTTAAAGCTCAAATCTGCATAGACTAGAATTGTGGCTCCAGGAAGATGGAGGAGAGAAATGGGTTGGCTATCAAGGCCCAATCTTGCTCCAACCCTGTGCTGGAGCAGGCAGAAGAGTGGGAGAGGCACAAATCTCTGGCTTCCTCTGGTTTCCACGACCAGGACAAAGGGGGCACGTGCCCTGCACTTGTCCAGCCCTGAGAGTGAGCCTCTCCCAGAATGTTGCACCCTGGGCCCTCCCTTGCTGCAGCCTCATCCCAGCCCTGCTCAGGCTGTTTCCATTTGAGGCTGGGGTCCTCTGCTGTATGGTGGTCTCTGCTAGGAGATGCACATGTTTATCAACAGGTAACGTCTTGTTTGCCCTGGGCACTCTCTTTACTGAGGCTTTCTGGAGGAGCAGCAGCTTCCCCTAGGCCCTCATATTTCAAATACACCCCCTGGTTAGGTGTCCCCTTATTTTGCCTGGAATCCACATGGACTCCTGCCTCCAACTTCATCCTCCTGCATGTAGAGCCTCAGAAACCACAGGGTTTTCTTATGTCCTCATGAAGGGCTACACCTAAGAACAATGGGGCAAGCATTGGCCCCCATCCTCTTCACAGCCACTAAAACACAGTCCCTTTAGAACCTGCTGGTGCAGACTCCTGGAACTGGCTTCCCACCTTCCCAACACTTGCATCGGCTCTAGACTAAAACCAGCAAACTTCAGGGGACATATATCAGACTCTCCCTAAAACCCTGTCCCCATAGTGTTCTGGTTTCTGGTTGCTGATTTCAGAGAATGCTCTTTTCTATACTAAATTAGGTTACTACATCCCATAGCAGGTGTATTTTCAGAAGCCAGGAAATCTGCTTTTTATGAGCCTATAGCAAAGGTCCCAGCTTTAACAGTACTAGCATCACTAAAGCCACCACTGAGCATGCAAAACCTTCCTGACTCTACAGGCCTCCATCCCTGCAGAGAGAAATGCTAGATGCCCACATCCTGACCTTGAGCTACTTGCCTGACTGGGATTTTTTTTCCCACTATCTTTGGAAGCACTAAGCTATTTCTGAACCCTGGTTTCTTTTCTGATTGCTTACCAGGCAATAATTCTCCAGGTTCTCCGTTTGCCCTAGAAACAGAAAGAATCACTCCAGAAGGTCAAGAAGCACAAGTAGCACCAGTGAGAAGCAGCACAAGAGGCTTTCCAGAGCCATAGACAGCATTGCCCACATTAGATGGACTCACAGCTGTGCATTCTCACAACCCCCAATGCATCCTGTGTGTGTTGTTTTGAGCCCCGGGGTGATGGGGCCCCAGAATCAGAGGCCCTTGGGGTTTCCTTGTTCAACCTCCCAGCTGATCAGATTGACGTCTGACCTCAAAGTCTGGGACCCCATTTGGTGGTAGGTGGAGGACTCAGGTCCCTGGGAAGCCTCCCTACAGAAGGCAAAGGTTTGCAAGCCATGCTCCTCAGAGTCCTGAGGGCTAGTGACAGGACTGAGAGGAAGCAGGAAAATCGCTTCTTTTTGATAAGTGTTATGTAATGGATTTGGGTGACAATTTAATATAGAGAAAAGGTTCCAAGCCTTTAAAAATGAAAAGAGGGTAGGGTTCAGTTTCAGGAAAAAAAGGGGGGGTTTCAAGTCCTAGCTATGTCCTTCATTAGTGGTTGACTCTGAGAAAATTAATGCCTCTAGACTCACTTCCTCATTTATAAAATGGAGGAAACAATAGCTAACCAATTGTCTTCAAAATAGTAATTAACATGAAATATAGGAAAATGTTTATATTACTTAGAACACAGGAAGGGCCTTTGCGTTACATTCTCTCCTTTTAATCTTTATGACCACAATATAATGTAGGTGCCATTGACTTCCACTTTGCATATTGAAAAAAAAATGAGAGTTTGGAGAAGTCAGTAAATGTCTTATAGTCACAGTGATTGATCCAAGATTTGCTCTCAGTTCTGACTCTTGCTCCTCCTAGGAGCAGAGGACTGAGCTATGCTTCACATTTGTTTTATTTATCAAACCTCAAAATAAAACGATCACTTCAACTGCAGAAGGCGTCATCAAATCAGAGACAGAACAAGGCTGCAGAAAAACCTTGGGCCAGAACTTCCACTTAAGTGCTAAGACTCTAAGCTGAGCCAACGTTTTGAGGTTAATGCTGCCATTGTCATTCTCCACTGCTCCCCACACCACTGTTCTTGCTTCTGTTTACAGAAATGCTAATGACAATAATGACAACTGTTCATTGAGCCCAAAGCACTGGGCTCACTGCTTGATATATATTATCTCATTTAATCATCTTAACTCAGTTAATGCTTCCAACACTTTTTAAGTAGGCACTTTTTATTATTTCCATTTAATAGATGAGGAAAATTATGCACAATGAAGTGGCATAAAGTTCCCCAAGTCACCTGGCTGGTCATATTGTACATGCCATTACTGCTGCAACAAGTATATCTCTCTGTTGCCTCCACTAATTCAGCCACCATCACCACGGTTCCTGACAATGCTGCCATTGCCACTGCTACAAGGCTGTCAAAGCCCTACTTCATCTTCTGGCCTCCAAAAGGAAAAACTCTTCTTCTCAGTTTTATGATGACATCCTTCAAGCAACATGGGGCAAGCCCTAGAGGATGTTTGAGGAAAACACTCAATGACCCTGAATTGTGCCTTGAAGTTATTCAAGTGTTTTGCTGTTCACTGGGAGGCCGGACAGTGTGGCCAAGCTAAGAAGGCAGTTAATGCCACCCTGGAAAACAGACCAGTGCCTGATTGGAAGTCACTGAGAACAGACAACATGAACACCAGGCTCAAATCATATCTCATTTACTTACAGCAAGAGGAGAGTGTGTAGAAGATCCAGCCCCTTACAATGCATCAGTTCCCTGTGGCCAGCAGAGCCACTCTGCAACTGTCTCAGGCAGCTACAGCACAAGAGCCCCAACCCCTCCCCTGTGGAGTCTGAAATACAGAAATCTGGGTGCATGTCTGAAGGCCACTGAATCTAAAACAGAAAGATATTTTCATACAGGGTGATAAATGTTCAGCACAGTCTGTATGGACCTTTATCTCTTGGTAAGGAAGTTGTCCAGAACCATGGCACATTCTTATGTAGCCAAATAAAAGTCGAAAGATTGTGTGCACAGGACTGGCTCTCCCAACAACAGGCATCTCCATCCTCTCCTCTCTGTCTATGTTGCGAACACCTCAGTGGCTAGGGTATTTGTTGCGCCTCTTATTTATTTATTTATTTAGGATCATCATCATCATGATGAATATTTATTGAATACTTTCTGCATCTTGGGTACTATATTTAGTGTAAAAACATACATCATCTTATTAATCTGTATGACAACTCTGTGAAGTAGTCACAATCATTCCCAGTTTACAGATGGGGAGACAGAGGCACAGAGATGTAAACAACATGCCTGTTTATACAGCGAGTAAGTGGGACAGCCAGGTTTCAAAGCCAGGATATTAGATGCCAAGGTGAAGATTTTTAACCACGAAATATGCCATCCAAGCTCTGTCTGTTGGCCCCAAGAATCCATTCCCTTCCTCTAAAGAACAGAATATGGAATATATTGTATAAACTCTTGAGAGTAGACAGGAAAACATCATTTCACCACATTGCCACTTTTTAATGTGGTTTTCTTTGTGCTTTTCTTGCATTCATTTCTTTCTCCTGTGCAAAATATTTAAAGCAAGCACATTCTTTTTGAGCTTACTATATATTCACAAAACCACATAAAGAATAACAATGCTTTATAATTCTGATGGTGATAATAATATTAATAAACCAATTTCCATTTGGTTCTTTGATCAGCTCATCAACATATTCATTAAACCCTGCATCAAGCATCAGGATGTATATTTGGAAATTATGAAGATGATTCAGGAGCAGGCCCTATCCTTAAAAGTAGTTAATTCTATGGGAAAGACAAGGCCCAGAGGACATCAGCTTTAAATATCATTGGCCTAGATAGCCAGTTTTTCCTCCTGAAACATTACAAATACTCCTTCTTAGTGTCCATCTGAAACATATTTGTGCAATACCAAATGCAGACCTTATCACATAAGATCGGCTATATAATTTTCAGGGTACAGTGCAAAATGAAACTTTGAGGCTTCTTCTTGAAAAACGAATACAAATTTCAAGATGAAACAACAGCTCCTTAAACCAAGCAAGGGGTCCTTCTAAGTGCAGGGCCCTGTTGGATTGCATGAGTCACGTATACGTGAGGCTGGCCCTGGGATCAGGTCATTGTTTTGTGTTCAGTACCAATGTTGGTTCTGTTTCTGTGTTATTTACTATGACCACCCCCAAGCCAACTCCTCTTCCTGAGCCAGCTGCCTGCCCCAACAGTTCTCACAGGCGACACCTGCTACTTCTATGTCCTACTGAGTCCCAGTCCCAACCTTTCTAATTAACTATTTTCTGTATTCCATTCTTCTCTTCACAACTGATTGAATAGGCAGCACTGGTTGTCTCTTTCTTAGAGCTCAGAGTAATCTACTCCTCAGAGCTTCAGCCCTCAGCCCTCCTCCCACCTGCAGGCCACTTGCCCCTTTTCCCCCTTCGTCAGGAGAAGTGGGGTTGAGGGTGAGGGGAAGCAAAAAGAGCTACAGATAACCTAATTCTTGCTATTACTGCCATGGTAGCCACAACTGACTTTGTGGGGTTTTTTTTGCTTTTTGGTTTTGTCTTTTTGTTTTGTTTTGTTTTGTTTTGCTTTTTTCACCAGCGTACAAGTAATTTTTCATGAAACCTTCCAATAGTTGGCCAAGAAACTATCAATACTACAAAGCAGCCTCAGTTAAAGGCTTTCTCAGTTTTTTACAGAAGTATATTACCAAGCTGAATTCAAGGAATGTGGTGATATTCCTAATGACTATGGTTATGGCGGGCACCTCCATTTTCACACTTATCTGGCAGTTGTAAACAATGCATCTTGTTCACCAGAAATGATCCTCTAGTTATATACAAGGCAGTTAGTACTGGTAGTCAACTGAACAGTGCAACCAGTAGAGCCTACAAATGGTCAGAGGAAGACTGCACTGTGAATTCGAGACATTTAAAAATCTTAACGAAGGTATAGATTAAAAGTCTTATTTTCACAAATTAGAATATAATTATAAGTCTGTCCTCTAACTTAATAGCAGAGAACCTGTAAATCTCAAAGAATATTTTTCTATATGGAATCATATCTTTTTAAAATTATCTTCCAAAATCCAGATTTTATTATGTGTTTCTATCTTTATAAACTTTTTAAAGGTCATTTAGAATAATTTCTACTATGCCCAATGCTTACACTTTTATGTCTGTTTGGTTTTTTTTAACTCACCACTCTTTTATTTTTCCTAAATCTTTTAATTGGCTCCCTGGTTTCTTAACAGTTAATTAATTCATTGCAAAATAGCAGGTATATGCTTTGATCCCAGGATGGTTTGGCTACAAATATGATCGCCTAGCTGGAAATCTGCTGCCCAGTCTCTGAATCCCTTTGCCTCTTTCTCTGTGTTTTGTTTGGCAATTAGTACTTTCCCCCTGGGTTTCAGGGCTATAATTAGTATTCTCATATCTTATCTCTGTTGCTGGTGTACAGGTTCCCCAAGGACAAGATTCTGATTTGGTTTATATGTGTATCCTACAAGTAGAAGTTAGTTTAAAAGGGCAGATGGTTTGGTTGACTATCTGGTTGATTGGTTGGCTAAGCGGAAAAGAGGGAAAAGAAAGGAAGATTTTCATTACATGCCCAGCTCTCACTGGGTTCTTAAAAAAATTGCTGTTCTTTCCAAGACCTTCCTCTCTTCTAATTTCTTAATACATATAGATTCCCAGAAAATAACACCAAGGAAATCCCACTGCCTTCAATATCCAAATGCAATAAATATAACCAATGAATCGACGTTGCTTATTTGTAAAAGTAACCACACCAGCAACCAGCAACATCTACCTAAGTATGTTAAAGTTGCTTTAAAAAGAATAAAGCTATATGTGTCTCAATAAAGCCAACATTTTCTTGTTCAGATGGAAAAGGATGAACTTGTACCTCTAATACTAATATTGAACTAATTCTGATCTTTAAACTAAGATACAAATAATTTTAGAAAGCAATTTTCTTCTTTGCCTAAGGCAAGGTATAGTAAATACAGACCCTGACATATTTAAGATTCCATTCTTCTATCCATGCTTACACATTCCCCATCAGTGGTTCTTCCCAAAGTCCACGTAAATAACTGAAGCAAAGTGTGTCTCCTCTGCCACGGCTGTGCTTTTAAATCACTGATTTATGTTCTAAGGCCCCCCAAGACAGCATTTTACATAGTACCATGCTAGCCAGCAGCCAGAGTCCCAAAGGTGAGTGTATCATTTGAAAGGGTTTTAATGCAGTGGGGGAAGAAGCACTACCTCCTGGTAATCACATGATCAGGACACGTAAATGGACAGCCTCAGCCTGCATATTTTAACCTGCAGCTGGCGATGCAGCTCTGTTTGCACAATGCTGTCCCGTGGCAGAATTACACAGCTCGCCATGGCTGCAGCCAGATAATTATTATTGATTCGCTCTCAAACTGTCAATCTGGGGACAGCTCTGATGCAGTCAGTGATGGACAGAAGGAGGATTGGACAGCCACCATCCAACGAGGAAACTTCATCTTGAAAATGAACTTAGATGAGATGGTGCCGGTGGATAAGGGTAATTGATGATTGTTTCAGAGTGGAGGAAGGGGAAGAAGGAAAGATCTAAGAGAAAAAAAAAGCCTTCTTGGCATTCATCTTAGTGTCCTTAATGGAATGTACTAAAGGCTATCCACAAACTCCATAAAGTTTTTGTGTGGTTTTGTCCGATAAACCTATAATTTTTAATATGTCATGATAATCAGAATAGAAACCATTTTCCAAATTAAAAAAATGCTGTACAGTTCAGATGTTTCCTTGATTACCTTAGAATTTAGACATTTTTGACGATGTAGGCATATTGATTATTTTAAAATGTGTTGAAATATGTATTTGAATAGTCATTTTAACTTTTCAAAATAATTCCTCCACCTATTTGACCCTTTGACAAATATATATTAAGCTCTTAATTTTTACAAGGCAATCTCACCATCTCAACCACGATTGGTAAACCATCAAATACCAGTTGACAATTTGATAGATGAGTACATTGAAGCCCAGAGCAGCTGTGACTTGGCTAAACTCACAAAACTCTTTAGAGGTTGACCTAGACATAGACCCCACAAGTGCTGCCTCTTAGATCCTTGTTCTTCCCCAGTGGTCATTCCCATTCATCAAATGGCTATCCTGAACCAAGCACTAGGCAAGACACTTTGCTTAGATTATCTCATTTTAAATTCACAACAGCAAGGTGGTTCACATGAATCTTTTTTTCTTTTTTTTTTTGACAGAGTCTTGCTCTGTTGCCCAGGCTGGAGTGCAGTGGCACCATCTCGGTTCACTGCAAGCTCTGCCTCCCACGTTCACGCCATTCTCCTGCCTCAACCTCCCGAGTAGCTGGGACTACAGGCGCCCACCACCACACCCGGCTAATTTTTTGAATTTTTAGTAGAGACGGGGTTTCACCGTGTTAGCCAGGATGGTCTTGATCTCCTGACGTCGTTATCTGCCCGCCTCGGCCTCCCAAAGTGCTGGGATTACAGGCTTGAGCCATCCCATGCAGCCCACATGAACCCTTTCTTATAGATGAGAAAATGAAACTCAGTGATTTTGGGATTTGTCTAAAGTCACTCAGCCAGGATTTGAATCCCACACTGCCTGGTGTGGTGGGTAAAACAAGGGAATTGTGTCAAAGTATCAGGGCTACTTCAGTAGCTACTAAAGAAAAAGAGTAACACTGAATTCGAACAATAACATATTAAGCCACTGTCCTGTGTAGAGAGTGCCTCTCCTGCCAGCAGAGAATAATATGGCTTCCATGGCATCCCGCTCCAAATTCTCACTAAAAGGCAGTGGTGCTGGACCTTTTATTTGTTCCTATAAAAGTGCAGTGGGTCAGCAGGCCCGGCCTGTGGAAACCAGTGGTCACAGCCTCCATGGCTGTGTTCCACGTGATTCTCTATTTGTCTGTCCTCATTTGAGACATGGCTGATGTTTGTTGATTGTCAGTGACATTGCTTTACACACTCATTTCCAGGCCTGGGGTTGTGTCATGCCAGGGCACCTTCAATTATCTTAAGGAATCATCTCAACATACTTTTTAAAAGGAAAGAGTTGTGAGTTCATTTACATTTTAAAAAAGAAAAATATATTCCAGAGAATTATTTTAAAAGGAGAACATAGTCTAAAATTCAAGCCAAAACAAAGACACACAGAATTAGAAAATCATTGATGAAAATAAGTCACATATTATTTGGAAAGGGAGAGGTTGATATTATCCATATTCCAAGAAGTTTGAATCAAACACCCTAATTTTTGGCTAAAGGGAAAGCAAATTGCATTCTGTTCCCTGCAGTTTAACCTGCCACGTATTAGGTTTCTGGTCACTTCTAGCATTCACATATTCAGGCTTTGGCTTTTTTTTTTTTTTTTTTTGAAGGAGTTGCACTGTTGTTGCCCAGCCTGGAGTGCAGTGGCGTGATCTCGGCTCACTGCAACCTCTGCCTCCCAGGTTTCAGCAGTTCTCCTGCCTCAGTCTCCCAAGTAGCTGGGATTACAGGAACCGCCACCACGCCCAGCTAGTTTTTGTATTTTTAGTAGAGACAGGTTTCACCATGTTGGCCAGGCTGGTCTCAAACTCCTGATCTCAGGTGATCCACCCGCCTCGGCCTCCCAAAGTGTTGGGATTACAAGTGTGAGCCACTGCGCCCAGCTGTCTCTTCTTAAATTCGATGTTTTTATTTATTTATTTAAGACAGAGTCTCACTCTGTCACCCAGGCTGGAGTGCAGTGGTACCATCTCAGCTTACCGCAACCTCCACCTCCCAGGCTGAAGCAATTCTCCTGCCTCAGCCTCCGGAGTAGCTGAGATTACAGCCGCGTGCCACCATGACAAAAACTAATTTATGCATTTGTAAAAGTAGATGTGGGGTTTCACCGTATTCGCAAGGCTGGTCTTGAACTCCTGACCTCAAGTGATCTGCCCACCTTGGTCTCCTATAGTGCTGGGATTACAGACATGAGCCACCACGCCTGGCTAGGAGTGAAGATTCTAATAGCTACGGTATGGTGGATCCAGAAAGTTCCCCATCTGGCATATCCCTAATCTTGTGCTCAACATTTTTAACCTCTTTTATCTCATTTGATCCACATAAAACTCTGAAAGATACGGTAAACACTTACTGCTGCTATTTTACAGGTAAGCAAACCGAGAACCAAAGAGCTTCCATGGCCTTTCCAATGCTGATTCGCTTATGGGTAACAAAAGTAGGCCTAGAATACAGATTTCCTGACTGCTAGTTCCAGGATATACCGCTACATCTCACTGAGCCTGTGGTCATGTTTTCTTTTGAACATACCAGATTGATTTTGCATGCATGTGAGTTAAACACAGGACACTAGTAATAGTGTGGAAACCATAAACTTCTGTAATTATTATGGCAGTCTCCTGGTATATGCCATTAAAGTATCTACCCAAATTAGTTTATTAGGACAATATTGTAAAGCATCGCTTTTTTTAAAAAAAGTTATCTTTTAAAATATATACGACTGTATATCTTTGGCCCTAAATCTTTGATCTAGGGTCTGAATCCCAGGAAGAGATAGGTAGAAGAAAGAAGGGAGCAAAAAGAATCCAGAAGAGATATTTGCTTACACCCTCAATTATTGGAAGCATAGGCCACTTTCTAGCTTGTCTTGCAGTATACAGTATCAGCAGATTACTAGACGCTATCTCTATGGGATGCCTCTCCAAGCTCTCTGACCTCCTGAGAAGGCCCAACAGCATGGACATCTAGTGGGATTATCCTTGTTTGGACTAAAGAAGATTTTGTCTCCATCAAGTAATGGTGGTATTGATGCACCACGACAGTATGGATTTGTGGCAGCCTCGCAATGGGCAGGTGTTATCCAAAGGCCTGGGAAAAAAAGTTACCACTCCAGTGTAAGAATGGAAAATGTAGGCTGGACACGGTGGCTCACACCTGTAATCCCAGCACTTTGGAAGGCCAAGGCGGGTGGATCACGAGGTCAGGAGATCGAGACCATCCTGGCTAACACGGTGAAACCCCATGTTTCAGTGAGCCGAGATCGCACTACTGCACTACAGCCTGGGCGACAGAGTGAGACTCCATTTCAAAAAAAAAAAGGAAAATGTAGATTCTAATAGGAACCAAGAAGATGATGTTTGTGATTGCAAGTAAAATACTTCCTGAGGATGCCTAGAAATAATTAGAGGAAGAGGAGAAGGGGCACTTTGAATGGATCCTGGGTCAAGGTTTAGCCAGAGTAATAATGTATATATTATATTGTGTATTATAGTTCTAGGCTGATGTGGTCTAAAGATATAGGGGAGTCACATTAATATTTTTAGGTCTTTATTGAAAATATCTGTTCTATTTTTGTTTTAAGGAAAGGCACATTGATTTGGGAGTCTGACAGAGTTGGCTTTCAATGCTACCCTCACCCTATTTACTAGTTCTAGATACTTGGGCAAGGAATAAAACCTGCCTAGATCCATTTTAAGTAAAATTGAGATGATGCTGAAATCATGAGGTTGTTGGGAACTGTCTGATGTTAAAGGGAACAGACTCTTTACAAAAGAAGTAAGCCTCATCTGAGAAGGCAAAGGCGGAGTATTTCACAGTTCTGAAAGCCCATGTCTGCCTCAGGGATTAGCACAGCCTATGCGGATAGACTAGGCATTCTGCCTGGTGTCCCTGCATTGTCACTCACCCAGCTGCTTCCTGGGGCCAGGTTCCTTCAGTGAGCACTGCAATCCAGGCCACTGTGACAGCTTAAGTCACATCCTCTTCCCCTGTCCCCGTCTGGTTTGATGATCTACATCCCTGCATGTGCCTTTCCAGAAATGTGTTCAGAAGTAAGCCCTACATCCTTCCTTCCAGAGGGAGAAGGCCAGGGGTCTCTGTGATGGGTGCTCTGAGCACTGCTGGGGAAGATACAGGTGTCCTCCCTTTTCCTCACTCCCCCAGCAAAGGACATGAATCAAGCCTGTATCAAAGGCAGCAGTGGCAGAGGAGAAGGTCTGCTTCTGAGGAGGAATGAGCCAAGCTGTGGAGAATGCTTAAGTAGAATTGGCAGCAGGAATCTTTGATGCCCTCAGCAACAAACACTTGAGTGGCAGGACTGTAGTGTTGATTTTTCTTTTAATCTTCTCTCACCTTCATGATAACATACTTATCTGCTGGAAAAGTCATTCTTTACCCTTTTATGTCACTGAAGTCAAGAATCATAAAACTCTTGCTTCATTTATAATTTTGAAATAAGTCTTCATTCCCTATAATTACAAAAAAAAAAAAAGAAAAAGAGTGTGTCCATATATGACATGACTTTTTGTGGTCATGATGTTTCCCTCCACGCTTGGTTAAAAGCTAGAGCCAACCTAACAAGCTGACTGACAGAGGCTGCATCAGAGGTGACTGAAAAGAAAGGACAGAGGGGAAGAGAGAAAAAAAGAATTGAGAACATGAGGGAAGCCCTTGAGTTTATCAGTTACCGGGGGTTGGATGACTCGCTGTTTGAAGAGCCGGAGAAACTTAGACAAGTGTTGCTCAGTCTGGCATGGGGGAAAGTGTTGGAAAACCAAGAATTTGTTGTTAGACAAATAAAGCATAAATTGACATCTACTTTTGACTAGGCTCTGCATGTGTGGGGTAGGGAGAGCAGGTAGAAAGAGGAAGCATCATAGAATGAAGATGGAATTGAAGGGATCTGGAATGATCTTCCAGACTCTGTGCAATGAGACATAAAAATTGTTGAATAGTAAACACTTTCACTCTTTCATTGGAGAGCTTCATAAAAACCTAAACAAAGATTAATAAGAAGACCATATCGAGGCCGGGCATGATGGCTCATACCTGTAATCCCAGAAATGAGACCCTGACTCAAAAAAAAAAAAAAGTTAAAAGAAAAAAGACCATATTGAAAACATTTAATGTAACCCCAAAATACTGGCACACCTGATATTAGTCTACCATAACAAAACATCACAGACTGAGTGGCTTAAACAACAAAAATTTATTTTCTTACAGTTCTGAAGGCCAGAAGTCCATGCTCAAGGTCCAAGCACATTAGGTTTCTGGCGAGGGCTCCTTTCCTGACTTGTGGACAACCAGCTTCTCCATAAATGCTTACATGGCCTTTCCTTGGTGTGTGCACCCATGGGGAGGTAGGGGAAGAGAAAGAGGACAAGCTGTCTGGTCTCTCTTTCTATAAAGGCACTAATACTATTAGGTCAGGGCCCCATCCTCTGACTTCATTTCACATTAATTACTTCTTTAGAGGGCCCCTCTGAAGGTCAGGGCTTTAACATATGAATTTGGAGGAGGGGGCACAAACATTCAGTTCATAAAACACCTCATGTCCAGTCTTAATTTGTTGACATCCAAAAAACAGCAAAAAGGGATTTAAATCTTTGGTGCAGTCTCTCAGAGAGCCACACATACTTACTGCAGATAGAGCCAAATGCTCAAATTCTTTGCCAGTCTCCCTGGAGTTTCATTCAATGTGATAGTTGCTCTGCAGAACCTGTCCTTCAGCCCAGCCTCCCCAGACTCCAGCCGATGTGCTTGACTCTCGCTTCCTCACACTGTCTTCTCACTTTTTGATTGATCCCATTCTTTCGTGAATTGTTGTAGACCAGTGGTTCTCAAACTGGCTGGTCTCAGAATCACCTGGGAAACTTGATAAAAATACAGTTGCCCTTGGTATAAGTGGGGAATTGGTTCTAGGACCAACCCCAAATCCACACATACTCAAGTCCCACAGTCTGCTCAGCAGAGCCCAATGTAGACAGACTACACAAAAGTCAGCCCTCTATATGCATGGGTTTCACCTTCTTCAAATACTATATTTTCTATCTGTATTTGGTAGAAAAAAATTAGGGTATAAGTAGGCCTGCACAGTTAAAACCTGTGTTGTTCAAGGGTAAACTGTACTAGACCCCAGACCCTATACTATTTCAACAAGCCCTAACCTCTGTGTTCTTTACTCACTCCTCAGGTGATTCTGACACTCATTCGCTGTACTAGTCTGCATGGGTTTCCATAACAAAATGCGATAGACTGGGTGGCTTAAACAAAAGAAATTAATTTTTCTCACAGTTTAGAGGCTGGGAAGTCTAAGATCAAAGTGCCAGGAGGGTTCAGTTTCTGGTGAGGGTAATTTTTCTGCTTGCAAAGGCCTCCTTCTTGCTGTATCTTCACAAGGCAGAGAGAGGGAGAGATCTTTTCTCTCTTCTTATAAATCCACCCACCCTATCAGAATAGGACCTTGCCCTTATGACTTCATTCAATTGAAATTACTTTCTAAAAGCCCTATCTCCAAATACAGTTACATTGGAGGTTAGGACTTCAACATACAAATTTTTGTGCAGTTGGGAGTGGGGGCCATAATTCAGTTCATAGCACCTTATTTTGAGAACCATATTTTAGGCCAATCATTCTAAACTAGATTAAAGGAGTGATTTTTAAACATGAACTGGCATCCAAATCACCTTGATAGCTGGTACAAACACATATTATTGGCATGGAAACCCGGAGTTTCTGATTTGGTAGTTCCAGGGTGAAGCCCAACACTATGTTTATAAGTCCCTTGGTGGTGATGATGATGATCCAGGGATCTCTTTTTGTGAACAAACAGACTAGAAGAAAAAAATGCTGATATGTATTTGATCAACTCCTCAAATTTTTACCTAAGAGTAGTTCTTTGGCCAAAGAAACAGTAAGATAAAAGTACTTTGAGGACGTTCAACCTTCTCATAAAGGAGGCATTTCAAGCAATAGATCTTAAACTCAGGAGCAGTTTATAGAGGGAAGCTTTGGAATTTCTTTTTCTGAAAACCATCAGGAAAATCAGATGCTTTGGTTTGATTGGCAGCAACACTCTACTTAGAAGCCAGGAGGAAAACAGGCTGCTCTGGGAGCTCCATCAAGTGCAGCCTGAGTCTGTAGGTCAGGACTTGTGTCTACGTTACCTGTACCATGGAGCCCAAAAGCAGAATAAGTTTCCTTCCTTTCCTTCCTGGAAAGTGGAACATCTCAGGTGCCCCATCATTTTTATGTGAATACATTGGTTTTATATTTTTCTCCTAGGCAAGAGATACACCTGTCAGAGGAACCCTGCAGGGAGAGTGAAAAAGGATAAAACCTGATGGAGAGACATTGCACTATAGACCAAGGACTCTCCATTCTGGCTGAGCATCAGAACTGCCTGCAGAGCTTAGTCAAAACATTGAGGCTTCAGCCCACCCACAATGATAATATTCAGTAAGTCTGTGGGGAACCAGATCAGCACTTGTTGTTGTTATTTTGAAGCTCTACAAGTGTTTGTGGTTGCACAACCAGAGTTGAGACCCACTGCAGATGTTTCCAGTGCATGATTTCGCATAATCCACACAACAACCTGGTGAGGCAGATGGCTTATTCCCAGTTGTAACAATGAGAAAATGAACCCAGAGGGCTACAATTTATTACTAAATGTTAATATATAGCAAGTGGTATAACTGAGATTGTTACCCAAATCTTCCTAGTCCACTGATGCCAAAGGATAATGTGTGTGTGTGTGTATGTGTGTGTGTGTGTGTGTGTGTTAGAGAGAGAGAGAGTGGTGTGTGTTTGGTGTGCATTAGTGTTGAAGGAAGATGACACTGTTAAGTTTCTTCTTTTGGAATCTAACTCAGAGGGTAATGTTTTCCTCCCTTCCTAAAATAAATGACACAGAGAGAAACAAGGTACATATATTAGTCCATTTTTCACACTATTGATAAAGACATACCCTAGACTGGGCAATTTACAAAAGAAAGAGGCTTAATGGACTGGCAGTTCCATGTGACTCAGGAGGCCTCACAATCACGGCAGAGGGTGAAAGGCACATCTCACATGGTGGCAGACAGGAGAAGAGTGAGAGCCAAGGAAAAGGGGTTTCCCCTTATAAAACCATCAGATCTTGTAAGAGTTATTCACTACCATAAGAATAGTATGGGGAAATTCACCCCTGTGATTCAATCATCTCCCACTGGGTCCCTCCCACAACACAGGGAATTATAGAAGCTACAATTCAAGATGAGATTTGTGTCAGGACACAGCCAAACCATATCAGTACATTTCTCCCTTTTAAACTAACTCCTTCTTGAATGAGAATGGGAACAGGGCTCATTTTACTTATCATAAGACAAGCATATGGTTATGCTTTTAAATATTTTGGAATAGCATATTTTCTTCTTTCTTAGTGACATTTAGGTGGAAGCCATTGAAAGGACCTAAGAAGAAAAGGAAAACTAGAAATTGACAGTAAATCAGAAGTTCACAACCCGGATTATGTAAGGAGTTAATAACATAAGTAAAGATCAATAAATTCTCTTTTATTATAATTCTTGACTATATTAATTCTAGCTTACTTAATCACCAAAGTGAAAAACTCTTAGAAACAAATTCAGAAGTTTATTTTTAATATCTCACTAATAGCCAATTTTGAAAACAGCAAAATACCACTACACACCTATTAGAATGGCCAAAACCCAGAACACTGACAACACCAAATGCTGGCAAGGATGTGGAGCTACAAGAACTCTGGTGGGAATGCAAAACAGCACAGCCACCTTGGAGGACAGTTTGGTGGTTTCTTACAAAACTAAACATACTCTTACCGTATGATCTAGCAATCACACTTTTTAGTATTTACTCAAAGGAGTTGAAAACTTATGTTCACTCAACATGCACACAGATGTTTATAGCACCTTTATTTATCATTGCCAAAAACCAGAAGCAACTAAGATGACCTTCAGTAGGTGAATGGGGAAATACTGTGGTATGTATAGACAAGGGAATATTATTCAGTGCTAAAAACAGCAAAGAGCTATCAAGCCATAAAAAGACATGGTGGAAAATTAAATGCACATCACTAAGTGCAGGAAGCCAATCTGAAAAGCCTACAAACTGTACGATTTCAATAGCAGAACGTTACTTAAAAGGCAAAACTATGGAGACAGTAAAAAGATGAGTGGTTGCCAGAGATTGCAGGATAAAAGGAGAAATAAATAGGTATTTATTTATTATAATAAATAATAATAAATAGCTATGATATTTAACACAGAGAATTTTTAAGGCAGTGAAAGCAACCTCTATGAAACTATGATGGTGGATACATGTCATTATACATTTGTCCAGACTCATAGAATGTAAAACACCAATAGTGAACTCTAATGTAAACTATGGATTCTGGATGATAATAATGTATCAATGTAGGTTCATCAGTTGTAACAAATGGACCATTCTGGTAAAGGACGTTGATAGTAGGGGAGGCTGGGCATGTGTTGGGGCAAAGGGTATATGGGAAATTTCTGTAACTTTCACTCAATTTTGCTGTGAGCCTAATACAGTTCTTTAAAAATTCTTTTAAAAAAACTCTTTAATGGGTGAGATCACTAATTGATATCAGATAGTACAAACTCCCTTTAATTTATCTGCAAGGAAATGGCCGCCTTGAATGTCCCCAAGGTCCCATGAGGACCAAAGGGATGCGCAAGCACCTGGGAAACTATAAATTGCCACACAAAATATATCATTGTCATCACTATTAATTTTAAATTGAAATATAAAATGTATGGAGCATCTGCAGAGCACCATATGGCCCACTCTTCCTTACATTCTCCCCTCTCTCTTCCCTTCCTGCCTGCCCTTCCTCCTTTTCCTGATTTCCTTCGCCACACCCTCCAACACTCTGTACTCTTCTTCCTAGGTGGTCTAACCCCAGAAATCACGGTACCATCTTTTGCATTTAAAAACTCAGGACTAACAACAAAGAAATAAACATTGATGATGTACAACTAACTGAGAAAAGCCTAATTCCAAGTGTTACTCTGCCCCTAGTAAGCAGATGAACATCATGTACACATGAAAAAGCAGTAGAAAAACAATGACAAGAAATGCAACAATATGGCATCACATGGACATGAGATTCTCCTTTTCTTTCATTGCTGTTCCAATGTTCTTAAAGCAACTTTAAATAGTAAACCTAATTTTTCATGTACTGTATCCCCAAGGCCCTCACCACATCCTTAAAACACTTTTCCCATCACTGAAAAAAAAAAAAAAAACCTTTAAGATCAAATTCATGTGGTCAGAGTCTAGATCCTTTGTCAGACAAATGAATACCTGAGAGTCTCCCTTTCTAGACAAGTCAGAAAACATAAGCAGACTGTTTTTCCTCATGTGTTTCCTCTCATTTGCTCCTGCTCTCTGGGTGCCTACGTCTATCCACACTCCATCAGAAGAGCTATCGGCTGAGCAGCTGGTCTCCTAGAACTCTGTGACTGACGTGGCATCCTCCTATGTGGACCATGGCCTGGCCAGTCCCCATGGCTAACACATCCCACTGTCAGGGGCAGTCAGGACTGTTCCTATCAACCATCCTCATCCATTGCCCCACCGCCAGAAACCTGCTTTGGGGTCCCCAGAGGCATCTTCCCTTCCCCATCAATGAAGCAATCACATAATTGTATTTTCAGCAATGGCCCCACCCGTGCATTGTTGCTGAAATGTTTCCATTTAAAAAAAAAAAAGATACATATATATTTTAACATATCTGTACATACATTTTACATAGATATGTAAATATATGTAAAAATACTATACATGCATGTATCTCAATCATCAGAGGTACATGGGGATGTGCAGAGAACTTTGTTAAGGCACCAAATAGACATTTTTCTGGAGCATCAGTTTGACTCAAAAGTAACCAACTTAAGACATACCTTTATATGAAAACAAGTATATCATGAAATAGAATAAAAATTTTACAAACACTTTTAAGATAAAAGTGGAAACTTGAAAGACATTCCCTGGGAAGCTTTGGTCAGATCCCTGAGGTTCAAACGCATTCTCCTGTGCCTGATGTCAGTGGGAAATGCGACACGCTGGGCACCTAGAGGCATGAGGATTGGTGATTACACTTGGCAGGGACTTTATAAAAACCCTCTGGTGCGTTCTAATTTACTTCCTGGAGAGTAAATGTCCCAGCTCGCTGAAGCCAATGCAGAACCTTGAAAATCACCTACATTTGGTAACTGCAGGTAGAGCGAGCAACAATGGGACTTGTCTTTCCCATCCTGCCTATGCCCAGCCCCTGCTGGGCTGCTTCCTGCAAGGAATTGGGCCAACTGCCACCAGCCCCAAAGGAGGAATCTGGTGCTGCTCTGTTTTAATAAATCTAGCACATTCAATCGCCCTTATTTTAACAGCAGGCTTGCTTTGCTATATAGATAAACCAAAAAGTTGGGGCCAAGCATGAGCAGAAAAGTGTTTTCTGACTTATTAATTTTACCATGTGAGGCCTGAGTTTCTCTGGACAGGAAAATGTTTCTCCAGCTCTTGCTTCTTTTCATTCAAGGGAGACCTTAGCTGCCTGTAAAAACTCACCCTAGTATGTCTAAAAGTCACCAGAGGTGCCTCAGGTGTATGCAAGAATTAATCAGAACATCTACCAACATCTCTTTCTGCTCTGATTCACCATCAGTGTCCCTGGTAAGAAGTTCACTGATTGGGTCCCATTGCTGTCACCACAACTTGTACCCAGATGCTTCATGTTGCAGACACCATCTTCTGTGCTTTCAGAGGCAGTGACTCTTGAGGTTCCAGGTGTATTTTGTGTGGAAGTGGAGAGGTTGACTTTTTCACCCACTCTGAGTCCTGTGTTAGCATTCAGTACCAAAGCAACATTCCTGATGCCTCTGTACCTCACCCTGTTGACTGTGGAAGCAGCGGCTCAATTTCTGCATGCAATTTTCCTTATTACAAGGCTCAGAGACCTAAGACGAGACTGTAGATCAACACTAAAGAGAGACACCATGCAGTCTTACCCTCTTACCGCTTTTCATTTTCTTTCATCTCCCTCACTGTATAAAACCCCCTTCCTCCTTTGCATATCCGTTTACTCTAATTGAATACCTGGATTCCTCCTTTCACCAGCTCATCCTTTCAAAGGTATGAAAATTAACCTCCATACACTGATACATTCTTTGGGTTATTTTTACTAGGTAATACTGGATCCGACCCAGAAAGTGTAAGAGAATCCATCATGTTAAGTCTAGGCAAATCTGGGCTCTCCTACCCTCTTCACACAATCATTTGGTTTTTAGAGGTTTAAAGACAATTTTATTATTGTCCTACAGATCGTCTTCCAAGTCCTCGATCCAGTTGTGATGTTTAATTTTATGCATCAACTTGATTGGGCCATGGGATGCCTATCTGATTAAACATTATTTGTGGCTGTGTCTATGAAGACATTTCCAAAAGAGATTAGCATTTGAATTTGTGTATTGAAGAAAACTGATTGCTCTCTTCTTCTATGTGGTGGGTATCACCCAATCTGTTGAGGGTCTAATTTGAACAAAACTGCAAAGGAAGGTTGAATTTGCTCTCTGCCTGACCTTTTGAGCTGAACATCAGCCTTCTCCTTCCCTGAGCACTGCTGGCTCTCAGCTCTACAGACACAGACAGGAATCTATCCCATCAGATTTTAGGCTCTCAGGCCCTCAGGCCCTCAAGCTACACCCCAGCTTTCCTGGGTCTCCAGCTTGCAGACAGCGCACTGTGGGACTCTCAACCCCCATAATCACATAAGCCAGTTCCTTATAGTAAATTTCCTTATACATGTGATGTGTGTGCGTGCGTGCGTGTGTCTGTGTGTATATTCTGTTGGTTCTGTTTCTCTGGAAAACCCTGACTAATGCAATGCCCAACCCAGTAGCCCTAATGGCCATTATGTGATGGATCACCATACGAGCATAATGAACCTCCTATTCTACAGGAACCAAGGTAAAAAGCACTCACATTTGTTAAAATCCCTTCTAGATCTTCAATTGAAATGTGATACAAAAGAACAAAATGCTATTACATTAACCTAATTATAAAGTTACTTGCTAAGAGCAAGTTTTAGAGTATTTACGTTTGTTTAAAAGCCAAAAAGATTATCAGCTGTACTTCTATAGACTTTGAGGCTCCTGTGTTTGTTTGATTTACCAATTTCTAAATTTAGGTGGAGGATTCTGCTATGCGCTGTAACTGCTGGTCAATTCTGCATGAGCAGGCAGGGGACAATATCAGAAAGGATACTAGAATTGTGGTCAAGAAATATTAATACACAAAAGACATTTTTATACAATAGAAAATATATGAAATGGCAAGCATAATATTTGAAAAAATAAATCGCTTCATTTAGTTATTTGGAACTGCATAAGGTTCCATGTATAGAAGCCTCTGCAATTAACACATGGTAATTCCTTATTCAGAATGGAAAAACAGGGGACTTAAGGTAGTTTAAATGTTTTTATATTTCTTTCTCATTTCACCTTTGCATGAGACTCTACAATCTTAAATTTTTGTAGCTGGAAGAACCACAGTCTACAGATAAATACACCTACTTTGAGGAAGTGAATAAATAGAAGATTGGAGATTAGAATTCAGATATTGTAATTCAAAGGGATAGGGCCAGCCTTTAGAAGTACAGTGCCTCTCAGACAGCATCTTCTCTTGTCAAAGAAAATCTTCTATCTAGCTGATACTAAACAGTTCAGTCACACACCTCACTGATCAGGAGCCTGCTTATTGAAGACTACAGCCATACGGAACACTAGAAGCAAGAAGAAGAAAAAACTTGGAGAAACACAAACGAGTGATACCAACTTGTCCCTGTGAGTTTCTCATAACCTAGCACTACAGTCATGCTGCCTTGGTTCTTAGCCCAACCACAGATATGAGATATTGAGCAAGTTAGATAACCATTCCAAGCCTCAGTGTTCTTATCTGTAAAATAGGGATAGTAATTTTTTTCCCCTCATAAGATTGTAGACCGGATTCATGAAGTAACATATAAAGTGATTAGAACATTACCTGTTATTTATGAAGTGCTTGTAAATGATGTTTCTGTTTTTATTTTTCATTATTTATTACTCTAAATGCAACTCTGCAAGTATGATTGCCAGATTGTTTATCCATGGCAGATCAGAAGCCAAAAATCAGTCAAGTAGGAGAAAATTCTACTAGAAAAGCGTGGGCATTAACAGCATGACAAGGCCATGGCCAACAAGTTGAACATGACAAAAAGACAGAAAGACAATGAGAATAGGATATAAAAACTCAAAACGGATCCTTCTGGGTCTTTTTTCATTTCAGGGAAAACAACAGAAAACATTTCAATAGTTCTTAGTGATATTTTATTAATAAATAGTAAAATACAGTATCATTCAAACCAATAAACTTCATACATAAGATTTAAACCATGTTCAAAATATCCCCATGAGAAATTTCTTGTAGCGTGAGTGCCTGGGGATTTTTGCCTTCCTTAAAGATGTGGTATAATTTTTCCTTTCTGACAAAAATGATAGACCTGACCTTTTTTTCTGTCACTTTGACTACCAGTGAGCTTAGAACCAAATTTCAGCCTTACTACAAAAACCACGAAGGGACTTAGGGGCCTTTTCATTCTAGTTTTTTGGAGTGATTGTGACTTTCTACTCCAGGTTTACAATATTTTTGTTCTGAATTTTACATTTCTCACTTTTATTTTGATTATTTTATTGTATAGCACAATCTGGCTCAAATTCTTTGTGAAGGTGGTTCTATTCTAAATAAATGTAAATGTTCAAAAACTTATTTTTGAAGTCTTATATGTACACAAAATGGTCTTGGAAAATTTCACTCCAAGTATTTTATTAAATTAAATTCAGGAACTACAGGGATAAGCTATGTAGAAGAATATCCCTTCTAGGAAATCACTTATTCTGTAACTCTGCTGGAACAAGGCAGCATTACCAAATGTCCTTCTCATCTAAATGAAGCCACAGGTTTATCCCAACTCCAATTGCCTCCAAAGTACTGGAGCTGCCACCTTTCTCCAGTGTGGAAAAATGAGCAACATTGCGTCTAATTACCAATCAAGGGATAGAAAGCCTGGTTCTTAGACTTCATGTCTCAGAGCTCAGAGGCATAAGCCCTGGTAAGAATGCTCTCAGCTGGCTGGCTAATAGAAAATAGGAAACTGTAAAATCTCAGCCCTAATTTCATTCAGGTCCCGGATAAATATCACCCCGGAGAGAGCCGCCATTGACCACCTACGTAAAGCAGTCTCTCCACTCACAACTCAGCATATTCTGCTTACACTGATCTATTTCTCCATGGCACAAACATTTAGTTATTTATTCTACTAACTCCTGATAATCTGGGTCCTCCAATTAGTGTAAGTTCCATGAAGTCAGTGACTATCTGTTTCATTTTGTTGCTTTATCTCAAGTTCCTAAGATAGTCTCTGAGAAGCAGTGAACACACAGCCAATATTTGTTGGTTGAACGGAAAGAGGATGAATACACGAAAGTGATTGACCAAGAAGGATTTTTTTCTTTCTGCCACTTTGGAATAAAATGAGGTTATTTTGAAACTATAACTTTAAGCCCTTTTAGGTTTTTGAATAAAAATCCATTTTTAAAAATTAAGTGCATTATAGCAATCAAACTATAAGACAAAACCTGTCCTGTCCAAAATCTCACGGGTTACCACATAGTACTCTCTTTCACCCTCTGGGGTCACACAGTCAGTCTAATCTCTCTTGTACTAAGTCACTCAAAAAACTCACATCCCCTGCGCAGGCTTCTTCCCTGGCCATCATTCTAGATTTGACTGAGGGTCAAATCCATATAGAAATCCTACATATACCAGCCTGTCTAAAATTAAAGTTTGCTTTTCCCCCAGGTCAATTCTCTGAAC
>NW_012121598.1:8533519-8560064 GCF_000951035.1 Colobus angolensis palliatus | reverse complement strand
GGTCAAATCCATATAGAAATCCTACATATACCAGCCTGTCTAAAATTAAAGTTTGCTTTTCCCCCAGGTCAATTCTCTGAACATTCTATTACTCACACAGTCAGTCTAATCTCTCTTGTACTAAGTCACTCAAAAAACTCACATCCCCTGCGCAGGCTTCTTCCCTGGTCATCATTCTAGATTTGACTGAGGGTCAAATCCATATAGAAATCCTACATATACCAGCCTGTCTAAAATTAAAGTTTGCTTTTCCCCCAGGTCAATTCTCTGAACATTCTATTACTCAGGATAGTAGCCCATTGGCTCTTTTTCTCTATTGTCATGGGTTTCATTTTTAGGGTTATGAAGCATGGAGCAGGCCCCAAGAGTGTGAGATACCAGCCAGGCCACATTTAAGAAGGATGGGATGAGAAATGAAAGAATAGAGACGATATGGAAGTCAGAGTGTCTTTATGTGGCAGGCTAAACTAGCCCCACAAGGCAAGCCAAGCTCCCAGGTGCATAAGATATGCGTCCATTGAGGCAGATTACAGGTAGGAAGGCAAAACCAAGATCACTCACTTCTCAGTTTGCCTGGAGCAGCACAGCATTGAAGGAATGAAGTCCCACTTAGTAAGAGCAATGATCGTTAGGGCAATTTGTCATACCGTATGTTGGCAGCTGTTTTGTGCAAATACTGTTGGTTCTCATTTGGCCCAGCTTCATCTTAATCTCGAGTTGTAGCTCAGAATACAGGTAAATTTGTGACTTGGGAGTTTGGTGTATGATTATTTCATCACCTGGATATTAGGCATAGTACCCAACAATTTGTTTTTTCTGATCCTTTCCCTCCTTCCACCCACCTCACTCAAGTAGGTCCCGGTGTCTATTGTTCCCTACTTTCTGTCCATGTGTTCTCATTATTTAGGTCCCACTTATAAGTGAGAACATGCAGTATTTTGTTTTTGGTTCCTGAGTTAGTTTGCTTAGAATAATGGCCTCTAGCTCCATCCATGTTGCTGCAAAGGACATGATCTCATTCTTTTTTATGACTGCACAGTATTCCATGGTGTATAGGTACCAAAATTTTGTTTATCCAGTCTACTGTTGATGGACATTTAAGTTGATTCCATGTCTTTGCTATTGTGAATAGTGCTGCAATGAACATATGCATGCATGTATCTTTGCAACAGAATGTTTATAGGTATATACCCAGTAGTGGGATTGCTGGATTGAATGGTAGTTGGTTTTAGTTCTTTGAGGAATCACCATACTGCTTTCCACAATAGTTGGTTGCAAAGAAAAGGAAATGCTTGTACTCTGTTGGTGAGAGTGTAGTGCTTTCTACTAATATATCCCACAGCCTACCTAAAGGGAATCTTCATGCTTGCCAGGATTTCTTCACCCCACCCTAAGAACAGAGTGATACAACCTGAGCCAAAGCATAGCAGAAATTATTAGCAGGACACTCTGGCCTAGCTTCGTTCCCCTTCTCTCTATCAGGCAGGTATTAAACCCCAATGTCTACCATTTTTGACTCAGCTTTCTCTGTCATAGGGTTGAGTTATAAAACCATTTTTCCTCATATCTATTTATTTCCCTTTTCAATTCCCAGTATTCATTGTTCTAACATTTTCGTGATGCTTAGATAACTTGCAAAACAGGAAAGGTTTAAAGTACTTCATAGAAAACCTGCCTTAAATGCTGAGTTTCTTCTACATAATCCTAGAGATTAATAAAAAACACCTATGCCAGATTTTAGAGTTTGCAAAACACTTTCTTATCGCTATTATTTAACAGTGGCAACAACCTCAAGAGACAGGTATTCACATCCTCACTGGTGAGGAACGGAAAGCTCAGAGAAGGCAAATAGCTTGCCCAGTCACACGTGCGACCCAGGGCACTTTCTACCTTATGAGGCCCCACAGATGTGCATCCCACCTCTGCAGTCCATCTAATTGTATAAAGGGAACCACAAGCCAAAATACTCATCTTTCATCCACAGTATCTCCCTCACTCCCCCCTTTCCACAGCCAAAAATAGATCATACTTCTTCCCACTCAGACTTAGCCATGCTGCACTCATCTGCATGCACTGTGAATTTTTTCTATAAATCCAAGTAAGCATTATTCATTTGTTCATTTTACCTCTGTTTTCTCAGTGCCTACTACGTGCAAGTCATCAGTAGTGTGGTTATGAGGTGGTAGGAATTATTTATCAAATACTTACAGATGAGAGCCTTATTTATTTTTTTAAAAAATTCACTTAAATCATGCAGGATGCAATGATCTATATTGTGTTCAAAGCAAAGTAAATCACAGAGCAGCTGGCTCCAATTCTTTTTTAAAGTAGGCAGGGTATAAATAATAAATAGAATAAAAGCGTCACTGTGAAAATTTCATCAGAGGCAGTAAGTGTAAAGGAGTTAAGAGGCTGGGCATCAGTCCAGGCCCCACCACCAGCAGTGTGTGACCTTGGGTGAGTCACCTCACCTCAATGGGCCTCCATTTTCTCCTCTGTAAAATATGTGAATTAAATGGAGTGATTTTTAAAGTGCCCTTTCTGATTAGCAGTCTCCTCATTCTGAAGCCGAACATCACACAGTGCATCTATCTGACCTTCATCCCAACATGTGGCCCAAAGCTCAGCAGCTGAGAGAAACATGAAGACATGGTAGCACTTGGAATCCCAAATGATAGAGTGTCATCAAGAACAAATGGGTGATCAACTTAGAAGGCAATAAGCTGGTGTGTAAAATATAATGGATTTGGAAAAATAAATACAATGAATGAATATTGGAGCAATTCCTAATATTGGAGTAGCATCTTACAAATAATAAATATGCAAATGAAATTAAAAATCAATAGGTAGTAACAAACCAATACTGGTTCCTTAGTTGTAACAAATGCACCCTGATAAAGTAAGATGTTAACAATAGGGGAGCATGGTGCAGGGAATATGAGGACTCTCTATACTGTCTTTGCAGCTTTTCTATACATATGAAACTCTTCTAAAATTTAAAATTACTTAAAAAACAAATCAATAGTTATCCTCATCTACCTAAGTGAGAACCATCTACAAACTGAAGTTCGTCATCTCCCTTTACCTGCACGCAACAGGCATGGGTTAGATTTAGGATTATCATTCTGCTGTCAAGGAATCATCTTCATTTTTATAAATATATTCTAATCCTTTTGATTTTGTGTGAACATCCTTACAATATTAATCAGGAAGTTTAAGTGGGCTGGTTGAATTATTTTATATGAATATCAGAAGAGCGAGAAATGTGAGCTCTTCTCAGTAGTTGGAAACCCTATTCATAGAATTGGAAATAAATTGTCCAAGCCAAGTTGACCAGTGCTGACATTTCCACATTCACCTAGTCTATTTAATCTCCTGTTTAAAAAACGAAAGTTAAGAAGTCCAACGTGAAATTATAAGGCAATAACAATCACAGTAAGTTTACAAACTCATCTTTAAGGGCTCACGGTTGAAGACAAAGGACCTAAAAAAAGCTTGCATCTAACTTCACCTGGTATTTGGCTACCATTTAGAAACAAAGCAAACACACACACATACACGCACGCACGCACACACACACACACACACCAGATTCAAGAAGAAAAAGTCAATAGTATTAATAAATCCACCGTGTGAAAGCCTGCATGGATAAAAGGAAAATGTCTTACCAGTTTTTTTCAGTAACATTAGCAAATTCTTACATAACCTATACAGCACTAAAGTCTGCAAATCTGGCCTAAGTTTATCTTCAAGGCATAGACTTCTGAAATGTGCTCTCTTTGGTCTACACATTGCCTTTGACATAGTCTATTAGCTGGAAGCTCCAGCATCCTTTATTATGATTCCAGCAGCCTTAGCTCTCTGCCCACAAATAATTGATGTTCCTGTTGCACCAAGCATCGTTTGCAACTGATAAGCAGCAGAGTAATTGGCACCTTCACAGGATATTAGGCAGGAGGAGGGGAGGAATGGACCACCCTTTGCAGACAGGAAGCAGACAGCAGAAGGTAACCAAATAATCATGTGCCTGCTAAGAAGGCTAAATTCTTCTTGACAAATTATATACCTTGCATTTCCTATAGTAAATATCAAGTTTTGTATTTATCAACACACATTGTAAGATAAAAATGTCAGGTTAGGGTGCTTTCTGTGTTTATTAAAGATAAGGTGTTGATGTCACAATTTATTCTCAGTAGCAAGCAAGGTTTGATATAACTTCTAGTAATACCCAGCATTAGCAGCTTACATGTTTCCCATACTCATTTCAACATAATTAATGATGCTGTCATACTGAATACATGGACATGGACCAAATTAGAATAGAATTCTTATAGAATTCTGTATAATTCGGTGTCACCACAAATACAATATAAATAAAGAATCCAGATTGACCCGTGCTTAATATTTTTAAATATAACCATTAATTCAAAAAATGCATTAAAAAGTTCTGGCTTTCCCAAATTTGGAGGAAAGTATATTATATTTTCAAAATAAAAGGATGTCAATGTGATTTTGATGGTAACACTGAGCGTATGTTTTTAAAAATTATCTGTTTCAGAATAAATCTGTTATCTCTTAGGATTATAACTGAACAATAGGTGTACATGTGAGAGCAAGTCAGAAGGTTGGGACAGAGATCAGCTAATCCGTGCTAAGACACTATGTTCAGTATCACACCATCTCTACCCCAACAGAACTCCTGGCCTCTGGTGAAGATTAGAGACTATGAAATTCATGCTATAGACTCAGGCTAAAGGTAAAGTGAGAAGGGAAATGCAAAGACAAAAGTCCTAGTTCAATATTCTACAACACCTGACCAAACTGTCCACTCCCTCCACCACTATCACCACTTCCTACTTTCACTGAAATCCCACTCAGATTCTGCCATTATAGGACTTGATCTGGGGCCATCTCAACCTTAGAAGAAACCTCCATTTGACCCAGATCAAATCCAGATCTTTCTCAGCCAAGTCACCCTTGTTCTCTCCCCATACAAATTACATCCATCCTTTTCCTATAGACTTTCTGAACATGACCACCTCTGCCACAGACCCTGTGCTCTGATTCTCCGCTAGCATTTGATACTTCTGCATATATCTGATGCATTCACTTAGACTCTCAACCTGACCATCAACTCCAATACCAGCTCACCCTCAGTCTCTTCCAGATCAATTATATCAGTAGATAGGCCAACCTGGGCGTCCCTCTGAGCCAGGATGCTAGGCCCTTGATAAAACCATCTACTCATTTCAGAAACTTCATTCTCTTGGATTGATTAGCCTGACTACATTGGCTTATGGCCTGACTTTCATTGACTATGTATTGAGACCTTACTATAAGCCAGGAAATCAGATATGCAATTTTCTCCCTAACTCCTTCCCTACCCAGCTGTTCTTATTCTCTAGGGGCATCTGCCAGTCCATCTAGGGCAGTTGTTCTCAACTTTTGGTCTCAGGGACTTTTACACTTTGAAAAATTATTGAGAACCCAAAGAGCTTTTGTTTATGTGGATTACACCTGCGAATATTTTCTGTATTTGGGAAGAAATTGAGAAAACATGGAAATATTTATTGACTTACTTAAAATAGCATGATGAATCCATGACATATTAACACAAACAACACATGCCTATAAAAATATTTTCCAAAACAAAAAAATTAGCAGGAAGTATGACATTGTTTTACAATTTTGTTAATCTCCTTAATGTATAAAACAGTTGGATTTTCATATTTGCTTCTGTATTCATTCTGTTGTAATGTGTTATTTTGGTTGAATTATATGAAGAAAACCTGGCCTCACACAGATATGTGTGCAGTTGAAAAGAGGAGTATTTGAAAAGGCTTTGCAGATAATTGTGAATATTCTTCTCTGCTACTACACTCACACTCAACAAGTAGTAATGCAGTAGGATCTGAAAACTTATTGATAAACTTTTCATACTCAATAACTTAAAAGCTATTGATTTATCTTGCATTGTGAGGGGATCTTTCACCCCTTTTGTAACATATGTTATTGGGCGTTTAGAAAATATTGGTTCTCAGAGCTATGCAGATTAAATGTTGACACATTTTATCATATAATATCAAAAGATCGCGTTTGCCTCCAAAACATGCTAAGCGAAAGAAGGTAGACACAGATGGCTATGTATTGTGTGATTCTGTATACTATGATATTCTGCAGAGAGCAAAAACATGAGAACAAGAATCTGATCAGTGGTTTGCAGGGGCTGGGAGTAGGAGGAGATTATTGATTCTAAAGAAACCTGCAAATTCATCCATGTTGTCACAAATGACAGGATTTCCCCTCTTTTTGAAGTTGACTAATGTTCCACTGCATATGCCATATTTTCTTTATCCATTTATTCACTGATGGACCCTTATGTTGTTTCAGTATCTTGGCTATTGAGAATAATGCAGCGATGAGCACAGGAGTGCAGATACCTCTACAGAATCCTGGTTTCATTTCTTTCTCCTGACCTTGTGATCCACCCCAAGTGGCCTCCCCAAGTGCTTGGATTACAGTCGTGAGCCACCAAGCCCAGCAGGCAGAGACATTTTTAAGTAAATCTGGCTTCTTAAAACTTGCAAATATGCAGTAGGGAATACCATGACTGCCAAGACACTTTGGTGGCTCTCCTTTCATTCTTGTTAAGACGCAAAAATGTTTGCACAATTTTTGCACCATTGTTGTATATGTCAGCACCATTTATCCAAGATAAATCACGAGTTGCAAAAAAGGTTGCTCAATACTTTTGATTATTTCAGCACCTACCTGTGTTTGTTGCCACATAGTCACATAAATGATCACCTTTGATGATGCATTGATGCTGATACTGAATGGATACACACAAACCTAGATTCATCCATTTGAAAGGGAAAAGTCATTCAACATTCAAATTGAATTAACTCAGTTGGAACACTCATAGCTCAATTAGTCTCTTAGCTGTTATATGCACTTTTCAAGCCAATGCAATGGAATAATTAATTTACCTAAAGACGCCTCATTTGAAAATGTTTTGTTTTTAAAGACCTTATCATCTTTACTTTAATATAGTCAATTCCTTTTCCTGTAAACTATTAAATACTGGTCTTAAAATGGTGTCACAAGTGGCACCATAGTTTTATTTTAAATGTTCTGTTGCCCATAACACAATAGGGTTAGTTATTAATATCACTAAAGCCAAGGGAAGGACAGCTGTCATCATACTTTTGTTTCCCATTTACAGTTTCACTCATATTCCTCCCTTTCAGAGTGACAGAATTCTCTATAGTCACTTTCATGTTTTTCATTTCCTTTATATACAGACAGTTTGGCTGTGGGTTGAAAAAGCTACTCTTCTAATCTCCCTTTATTTTTGGCATATAATATATTTTTAAATATTAGACAAAATACAATTTGTTTTATTATAGAATAAAATATTAAATTCTAAAATAAGTTTCAGACAAAATTTTAAAGTTTAAAAGTGTATTTTACATATATTACAAATATTTTTACATATATTTAAAATATTACAAATCAAGATAATAAAGTATGCTTCTTATTGTGTTTCCGCTTAGGTGGAAGGAAAACTTCAATTAATGATTTAGTGGTTGACAATAAAATTACACATAATATATAAGGCATAATCTGCTATTAAGGGTACAGTACAAAAACTGAAAACATACTGAGTTAATCTCCCAAAATGCTCATGTATTTACCCTAAATCTACTACCTTAGAAAATTCTGGAAAGCAAAAAAATACCCAAGAAATATTCCACTAGCCATCAGAGTAATGATGTCACCACATAGCTGAACACCTAGAAGAGAATGAGAGTGAAGATAGCAAATTCCATCCCAGTAGCATCATTAAAATAGTTTTGAGTTGGCAGACCCCCCAAAAGGGTCTTAGGAATGCTCAGGGATCCACAGACCTCACTGAAAAACAATAGCCAGCTAAGCAACCATGGCACCGACCCAGAGAATGACGAGAGTCATGCCACCATCATCCATTTCTTTTGATGACACTTTAAGGAGCCTGAGCAATGATTATATCCTTGGACTGCTTGAGTTATTTAGGAAACAGGAGACATGATCAAGTTGGTAGCAAGACCTCAAAACCTGGGGGTATTGGCAGCCGGCCAGCCAAGATAAAAAGGTGACAACATTGTCATCCCATAGTTCAAGCTGGAAATCTCAGCTTTACCCTTGGATCCTCTCTCCTTCGCTCTCTATAGCAAATGCTACTGGCCTCTGCCTTGCTCTGAGCCCTCATTTTCTCTCGCTTGACTATTCCTGAAAGCCTTGTAAGTAAGCTTCCGGCCTCTCCCACCACCACTGCCACAGAGTTTTCCCACATACTGTCTACTAGATAGGGCCAAAGGGAGCCCTTTATAATCAGGCCCCAGATATTCCCCACCATTTTCTGTTTCAGCCACTCTAAAAAATTTCCCAAATACAGAATGCTCCTTTGCACTCCTAGCTTCTGCACATGCCCTGAAATTCTGCTTCAGGCCCAATTCAAATGTCGACTCCTTCATGAAGCTTTCCTCAGTGCTAAGACAGAGTCTGTGCTCCCAATACATAACAAACAGCTTGGTGGCCACACTTATTATACCAGAATGTCTTTACTTACTCACATAAATGTCTCCCAACCTTTCTGGAGAGAAGACAGAGTATGTCTTAGCCACATCTAGAGCCCCCACTCTAACTGAGCTCATGTCTGGTGCACTGGCGTATATTAGGTGCCTAATCCACATTTGCTGGAGAAATTGGATGCCGAGAAAGCACTGAGTGCTCCAGTCACCCATTGATTTAGTTGTTAAGATGAATTTTCCCGTTCAACAATCTTTCTAAGGGCTCATGTGATACTTTGCTGCAAAACTGGTAACACAATAAAAGATTGTTGAAACACAAAAGATGCAGCATGTCAGGAGACAAGCTGCCCTCGTGGCAAGAACAAAGCCAGTATTTCTTTCAATTGTGTGGGATCCAGGTACCCTATATAGGTAGTTCTCAAATAACTATGTTTTGATGATAATATATAGTCAGGCACTTGTCATGGGATATCTCAACTGATAATCTCAACAGGCTATGAAGGATGCCTTATTAGCCATGTTTCACAGGTGAGGAAGCTGCAGTACACAGAGTAACTTGGCCAGGAGAAAGCTTCCCTCCAACATCAAAACCCAAGCACTTCCACTATGCTGCTTACGAAGAAGCCTGGTTCATGCTAAAATCTTTCCCAAGTGAGACTTCTCTTATTACTACAGGATTTCTTCCTTTAGTAATTTTTCACTACGGATTAATGAGGGGTTTTGGTTTTTGTTTGTTTTTGCTTTTGATGTACACTAAGAACAGTGTGGAAAGAATCTCTGGCCAAAAGTCAGTTCTACCCTTAAAGGGAAAATCCAGAATTCAGGCCTCAAATCTCAAGCTTTTCTTGTTGCTTCTGGTTAGTTCATGAATGAAACAGATTAGCACACAATAATGGTAATGTGCAGGACCTAATTCCCAGACGCGGCATCATTTTCACACTTAATTGTTGATATAACATTCATGGGATGGCAGTGTGTCCACTTTATTTTGATGAGTTTCAAAAGTTGTAGCATTGTACTTTTTTAGATAAGAATGAGGAGTGTCAATGGAAAAAAGTCTATAGCATCACAAAACACCCCCTTCCCAAGACAAGCACTCATGTCTGTCCTGACATAGTTGTATTTTTTCCAATTACATCTTGAATGAACTCCATACGAGGCATGATGGGGGGAATCTACTTCCTGGCAACTATGGTTCATGTCCTGCTTAGAGATGGTGAACATTTTCATTGTCCATTTTATCCAGTCTTTCAAAGTGTGGTGTAGAAATCTGAAGACTCAGAAAAACACTTTTCATTTAAAGTCTGTTTTTCCACGATGGAATTCTTCCATGACTAATTGTTGATGTCTATGAAACAAACACTATGAATAGTGTCACAGAATCCAACAAATATCCTGAATACTAAACCACAAATCATATGACAAGTTCTTGAGCTAATTCTGAAAGATATTTTCTTTAAATTAAGCAATGGAACCAAACATGTTATGTCTATTAAAGTAATCCACTGTGGAGGGGGAACATTCTTTCTCATAATTGTAGTTTGATTCATTATGATGAGGTTTTTGTTCCACAGGAAACAATGAGGATTTTTAAAAGATCTTCCCTGAAAACTCAGTCAAAAAGAATATCAGTCTTGATGTTACCTCACATTTTTTTTTAAAGAGGTTTCTATCTCAATGGAATTGTCAGCAAAATATGGAAAGCAGTCTCGTGTCATTTGGAATATAAAGATGGAAGGTATATGTAAAAATTTCAAGTGTTAAACTAATACCATAACCAACTAATTTTGACTCAATAAATGTTTTTCATGCAACAAAAATTATCCCATTCCTGTATTTAAACCTTTCACATCTCATCTGAAACTTTTTCAAAGATAGAGTAGCCGTGTTGTTTTCAGAATATATTGTGGATTTTGTGCTTAAAACAAATATGAGTGATCCTAAACTGTTTCTGCTCCATTTTATGCAAATCATTCCTATATCGTCTAGGCACCACACATTTTTAAATCTTTTATGTACTGTTTTGTTTTCTCTTTATAATACTTTTCAGCTTTTAGGTAACAATCTATGGATTGTTTATTCCTTCTCAGAGTATGCTATTTTAAAAAACGTAGGGTGAATTTGAAATAAATGTTCAACTTATTATAAATATATCTGTACAGGTATGCACATACACATGTTATATATGTATATACATACACACATATATATTTGCAATTGCCTTCTTTGTCTACCATCTTTAAATGTCTGTTTCTTTGTTGGACTGAAAAGAAGTGCATTGTTCTCAGCTGAAGTGGAGAAGCAGACAGATGAAAAATGAGCAATCCAGACCTAAGCAGAGGAAATCTGCATTTTAAAAATGCTTTGAAAGAAGTCTGCATTCCCCTAGGACACAAGACTCTCACTATTCACTCTACTCAGTAATATAGTACATCAGTACATGATTTTCCTAGATTAATTACATGGGCCTATTCAATAATAATGACTCATTATTATACCAACTACATCCTTATACCAGCAAGCCTAGAACTTACCAGCTTCATCAAATGCTACTTAAAGGAAATAGCCTACCTGCTGATAGACAAATACATACACACACACACACATGCGCGCACACAGACACACACACACACACACAGAGCAATGCTTGGGTCTATACCAGGATTTTATGGTTGAATTCCCAGGGGAGAGCACCCACCTCTCAAGATAAAGGCAAGGGGACTCTGGTAATTGGTTTAATTCTCTTCTGTGCACCAGTAAGGCTGATGTTTTCACAAAATTGTCTACCAGTGGGGACCAGGATGGTCTCTTTCTCACACTCGCTCACCTCTGAGTCTTCATTCATGATGTTCCACCGTCTCCTTCTCAGTTGCTCATTTAAACCCTACCCAGTCTTAGAGCCCAGCAGCAACCTGATTGCCTCCATGAGGCCTCCCCTAGCCCTCCAGCCCACACTCAATTCTCCCTCTCAATACTCTCATCAGTTATGACCAGGACATTCCTTCAATTGTTCTTGACCCTTTACTCTCTTTATTGAATAGTGTTAATTCAGCAAACAGTTGTGGAGAACTACCATGTGACTGATACTATGCTTGACATCAAGGAGGACACAGAAGAAGAGAGACAGTATTTTAAATGTTTCCTATGCACCAGGCGCTTTATATAGACCTCACTAATCATTTTAAAGGGGTGCTATTACCCCCAGGACAGCAGTGAAGAAACAGTATGAAAGGAGTTCAATAACCTGCCAAAATTTGCACATCAGTAAGGAATACAATCAGAATTTAAGTCCAGGTCAATCTGATTTTATACTCCTTATTCCAGAATTTACAGAAACATGGCCCAGGGACTCTGTGAGTAACTTTAGATAGGCATACACTTTACAGTTCTCCACAGGCCCCATCCCACCCTGTTGTTCTCTGCTCACACACTGGGACACTCGTTCATGTTACCTGCATGACTCCCAGTGATGGTTGACTTTCCTCCCCTGCTACTCCCTCCAGTTGTCTATTTTGACTCATGGTTACACTTTAGCAGGGAAGAAATTATAACATAAAATGAAAAGAAAAGCATAGATTCTCAAGGGAATGGGGAAGTTATCCTGGAATATAGAATGAAGTGAGACTTGAAGGTTAGGATTTGGGAAGAGGAAGCATGAGAGAAGAGTGTTCTAAGGAGACGGAATGGGAGAAGGAAAAAAAATTATATAGGTGAGATGAGAAAGCACCATCAGACTTGGTGAGCAGGAATTTGGTATGGCTGGGGAATGGCATCTGTTAAAGGCAACAGCAAAACAGAGAAAGATGAAAAGAGTAGTGGGGGCCAGCACCTGAAAGACTTTGAATGCCATGCTCCGCAATCTGGACTTCATTTGTAAAGATTAAGGTCTCATGCAGATTTTTTTTTTTTTTTCTGAGATAGAATCAGGCTCTATCACCCAGGCTGGAGTGCAGTGGCGAGATCTTGGCTCACTGCAACCTCCACCTCCAGGGTTCAAGTGATTCTCCCGCTTCTGCCTCCCAAGTAGCTGGGATTACAGATGGCCACCACCATGCCCAGCTAATTTTTGTATTTTTACTAGAGACGGGTTTCACCATGTTGGCCAGGATGGCCTCAAACTCCTGACTTCACGTGATCAGCCTGCCTCTGCCTCCCAAAGTGCTGGGATTACAGATGTGAGCCACCACCCCCGGCCTCACGCAGAGTTTTGGAGAGGCATGTATTTGCAACCAGATTCCAGGAAGAACAATCCAGCAGGAATGAGCAGTAGCTATGTGTAAGGGGGAACAACTGAGTGGGAGAGCAGGGGAACAAAGGACAAAGCCACCTGTGCTTATCTAGGTGTTGAGATGCTGAGCTTGCACCAGGGAGTACCAGGAAGAATGACAATAGCAGGTAGAGGCAGGAGGGGAACTAACGCGAGAGAATCCTGACCTGCCTTGCTCTTGCTGAATGGGAAGCACTCCACACTTTTTCTCACATGCCATCTTATCTAAGATGCTTCCCTGCCCACCTGATGTAAACTATCCCTCCCATCCCATCTCCAGCCTCCCCATTCCCCTGATGCTGCCTTATCTTTCTCCATAGCCTTTATCACTGTTTGACATACTATACACTTACTTGTTTATTTGTTTACTGCCTGGCTGCTCTGACAGCAAGTTAAGCTTCAGACACACAGGGATTCTTGTCTGTCTTATTCCCTGCAGTATTTCTGAAAGTACTTGTCACATAGAGGGTATTTAATAAATACTTGTTAAATGAATGAAAAAACGAAGTCTTCCTGAGGGTGTGGTGTTTTCTTTCACCACCCAGAGAACAAGCCTGAGAATCATGTTTTATAGTCCTGCACACCCCACAGTGCCACACTTATGTAGGCCCTGTCACCTCAAATGCTACAGCCAGACGCTTACCTAACCTAGCCTTCCAAGTGGATGCCACACTCTTTCCTCATCTGCACCCTTTGCAAGGACAAGGAGCTCCTCTTGACAAGGCGCCAGTCGTGTGGCACAGCAGCTGATAGAGGACTTACCGAAATCACTATTTCAGGGTGCATGTCATGAATCTATATAGAACTGAAAGCTCATGTCACTCTGTGCTTTTCCTGGATAGCACTCATCACAATGTAATTGATTAGTTGTTGGTATAAGTATTTATTCATGGGACCTGTGCTTCTCAAACCTACCAGGTCCAAATCCTCTTTTTATGGCAAATATTTTCTAGTACCTTTTCTTTACTAACCTGAAATGAAATGAATGGATCATATAACCTGCCTGCACACATACTTTTTTAAATTGATGTAATGCCCTAACTGTAATATAAAAAAGAAATAAAAGGAAAGTAAGTTATAATAAAATAGTACATATTTCAATATCTGAGTTCTCTGGGATAACTATGCTAGGAAACCTAATGAGGAAGTAGGCAGATGTTTCACCTGTAGGTAGAGTCACCAGGAATGGGAAGTTACCAATACAGACTGATACAGGCATTTCGATTTACACACCCAGACACCATGAATAGCCATCAAAATATGATTTTCCAAAGTGGTGAACACTTCTTCTTACAGTCCAATGATTATTTACCCATTAAGAAAGGAATTCCAAAAAGTGCTGATGATTAAATTTTATTAAACATAAAACTGAGGCAGACCCATCATTTTCATCCACTCAGATAAGTTTCAGAAACTGAAGACAGCTGGAAAAGGAGCCTACCTAATGCAGACAAACACACGTCCCACTTTTTAGATGTAGACAGAAATATCTGTCTACCTCCAGCCATCCTGATCTACAAAACTAGAGCAGTTTTCAAGATTTTGTTGTGAATATGTATCACAGTTTAAGTTCTTTCTCATTAGAATGTGGTTCGTGTTAAAAATTTAGTACATTTAAGCCAATCAAAACCAATGTTTCCTTTTTAAAATAACATTTTATAGCTCCATTTTACCATCCTATAAACAAAATTCATAGATTACATAACATACCATACATTCATTTTCAAAAAGTCAATGTAATGCTAACAATAATATAAGGGAACAATAAAAAGAAAATACTTTGACAAAATTATACATATGCACATTATTACATAAATGTTTGGGCACAAGCACACAAAAACATAAAACCAACTGGTCTGAACCTCGTGTTACATAGAGAATTGCTGTGAATATCATCGCTATAAACGCAAACTCATCTAAATGCATTGAACTGGTGACTCAAATACCATGAGAGACATTCCCATTGGCAACATGATTTTTCGCAAATGGTGAACGATTCTTGATAAAGTTTGGGGAAATAAAACGCAATCTTTCCTTGATTTACAATTGTATTTTTAGAGAAAAAAATAAGGATATAATTAAAAATAAAATTGTCATATGATCCAGCAAATCTACTGCTGGGTATATATATCCTGAAAAATTGAAAGAGACTCTCAAAAAGATATTTGCACAGCATTGCTCGCAGCAGCATCATTCACAACAGCCAACAGGTGGAAGCAATTCAAGTTCCATCACAGATGGGTGGATAAACCCAATGTAATAGATGCACACAATAGAATATTATTCAGCCTTAAAGAGGAAAGAATTTCTGACATATGCCATGACATGGATAAACCTTGAGGACATTATGCTAAGTGAAATGAGACAGTTACACATAGATGAATACTATATGATTTCACTTAAATAAGGCATTTAAAATAGTCAAATTCATAGAAACCAAATGGAGAATGGTAGTTGTCAGGGGGTGAAAAAAAGAAAAAGGAAATGTTGTTTGACAGGTACAGAGTTTCAGACTTGCAAGATGAAGTTCCAAAGAGCTGTTGTACAGCAATGTGAACATACTTAACACTACTGAACTGTGCATTGTTTATATGATTAAGATTTGTCAGGATGTGTTAAGTGGTTAAGATGCTAAATTTTACATGAGGTGACTTTTTCACAGCAAAAAAAAAAAAAAAATCAGCACAAAATAAAATCATACAAAAACCACTTGGTGTTTATATATTAACCAGTTTGATTGTAGATTAATAGCAAAGAGCTTTTGTCACCTACATGCCTGTTCCCCAAGATGTTTGAAAGATCATGCAGGATAAAGAACAATTCTTCATTGCATGGGCCTGTCCTGCACATTGTATAACACCTAGTTTCCCTCATCTCTGCCAACCCAGTGCCAACAGCATCCTCCAATATTGTGATAATCCAAAACATCCCCACAAATATCCAAATGCTCCCTATGGGGTGGAACCATGCCCATTGAGAACCATGACACTAGATGGTAAGTTGCATGAGGACAGGGATCTGTGTCCCTCATAACTGTATCCTCAGTACCTAACAAAAGTTTAGTATGCACTACTAAGTTGCGTTCAATGAATAGCCATTGAGTAAATAAAGGAACGTACCCTTGAGCCTGGAGACCGTCTAGCTCATCTTTAGACTTCCCTCCCCACCCCCACCCTGACCTCTGGCATGCCTAAGGCTCAAAAACATTTTTTATTCACTTACCAAACATATTATGATGAATACGAGAATAATTGAATGAAACACACAGTTCCTACCCTGTGGAACTTACAGGCTGTTTGGAGAGACAGATAATAAACACATAAACAGTGTAACACAGCTAGGCCTTTAGTTTGGTCCCAAGTTAATTGTTGCAAGGGAGTAATGATAGTAGAGGTAGTGGTCATGATAATACTGCTAATAATACTACTTCTCCCACCAGCTATTGCTTCCACTACTAGATATTATTTGTAGAGTATTAGTGGGACACCAAGCATGTAACTTTCAATACCTCTTCTAATTCTGATGCAGCCCTTACAAGCTCCACGCTCTCAGAATCCTCCTGGCTGCCACAGCATCATTTCTCAATGCCTCCTCTTTCCCCACCCTCCACTGTACACTCCAGTCAAGACGTATTTCTTTCAGCTCCTCAAATATGCCATACTCTCTCTTTTCTGAACCATATGCAGGCAGTCCCTCTTCCTAGAAGACCCTTCATTCCTACCTTGCCGGGGTAAGTCCTATTCATCAACTACACATCACTTCCTCTGGGCAGACTTCCTTGATCCTTTCCCAGGGCTTCTTCCTTGCATTCCCATAGTACCCTGACCTTCCTCCACAACAGCCCTTACTGCACTGCATTGCCTGATTACTAATCTGCTTCCCCCGTTAAGAGTGTAACATCTATGAGGTTATTATGTTTATCTTTTGACTATCATATCTCCTAGCAGGAAACATTTGGATTTCCTGGAATCCCCTTTACTATCCCTGGTTTCTCTTCTCTGCCTTCCATATGCTTCTAAGAGGCTGTGTCTGCAACCCTCTAGGAGGGCTTGAGTTTACCTTCACCCTTCACCCATGGGACAGCCCTTAGCCAATGACTGATTGGTACTGGTGTATGAAAGCCCAGCTTCCTTTTCCATAGGTGGAAAAGTTATGATGCAGCATAACTTTTTTTCCACTGATCCCCTGCAGGATCAGCTTGAAGCCACCCTCTGTGGGTCTTTGGTGAAATGGCACCCTTGTTTGTCTTCTCTTCCCCCTTGCTGTTTGCACTGCTCTGTTACAGGTTTCTCCTGGAGGCATTCCTTTATAAATCACTCCCACACAAATCCTTGTCTCAGGGTCTACTTCTGGCAATCTCAACCTAAGATATCCCCTGAAAAACTAGTATAGTATCTGACACAGAGTAGAACCCAGTAACTGTTTGTAAATTAATCAATCACTTATGATAGAATCCAACAAAGTAGCAAGTATACTTATTCCCATTTTATGTATGAGGAAACCGAGGTTAAGGGTAAGTGGAGTAAGCTCTAACCCACACAGCTGGCAATTGGAGATCCAGGAACCAATTCCAGGCCCATATATGGCTCCAAACTAAACTTTTCAACAGTACTATGTTCCACCCAGCACTAGTTCAATATTTTGGGAAATGGCAGAACGCGCCATAACCCTTAGGTATCTTCTGGTTCTAAATTCCCTTCTAGTGGTAGCTTCTCCTAGAACCAACATTCACTCAAAAACAGAACCTTCACAGCGCTGGGGAGATACACTGCTTCAACCTGATTTACCAGACGACATTTCTGGAGTTCAATCTTGTTATCAACTATCAGGAAATCTTCAAAGTGTCAAAGCCAAATAAAGATCTATTCCCTAACACAGGCAAGGGAGGAAAATTTGCAGAAGTGTCCCATGCTATCAGGCATTGCCAAGGAGAAGGAGATAAAAAGTAATAGCCTAATTTTCGTTAAGTGATTGCTCTCATAAAGTAAAAGAGAACTTGTCCTTACCAGGACATTAACCCTGCGTTGCTCAGACAATTAAGAGAAGTCATAAATTAATCCATAATCATGATCCGAAACGAAAATTTATCTTAGCACAGAGGGTAAGAAAAGAAGAAAATTGTCTTGGAGAGGATGCATCATCTGTTCTATTTTGCAAGACAAGCCATAACGCTCATGCCTTTATGCTTACAACTCTCTTTCTTTAATCTACACCATCCCATCTCATCTTCATTCCTCTTTTTCCCTCTCTGCTTCCCTCTCTCCTTTACCTTAATAGCTCCCACCTCAAATTCTTGATCTCAAGATTTAAAAATGAACACAGGATATTCTTTCACAGAAGCTAAAACAGTATTTTTTTGTTTTTGTTTTTAGATTGCTTTAATCTGAAATTTTATTCAAAAAGCGTATCTTTTCACTAAAGACTATAGAGATCCTTCAGAACTGGATATAAATCAAACTCAGGGCATGAAAATATTAAGATGGTTAAGGGATTGTGACTTGTTATATTTCATTCTATTGTTGTTTCCCTTATATTATTAATGGTTATATTTAAGCAATAGAAATGTATTTGGAGAGAGAACAAAAGGAGGGAAGGAGGCAGAGGTGAGAAGGTACTGACCACCTACACTGTTCTATACACTGTAAATGTATCTTATTGAATCTTAATCAGAAATTTCTCAGATAGGTATTGTTATCCCCATTTTACAGATGTTGAAAGTGAGCATGAAATCTTATTTCTCTTGCAAAGCCAGGATTTAGTTCCACCTCTATTTGTCTCCAAAGACCAGGCTTTGGGCTTTGAGATGAGGAATGACCAAGGAGAAGAGATGGATGATGGACGTAAGAGGCTTAAAAAACACTTACGTAAAGCTCCTGTTGTTTTTCAGTCCTCTAGTAAATAATAAGGTTGAAAATAAGATCACTTTTGATTCTCCTTTGGCAGATGATTTTTTTAACTGAGTTTGGAAGGGAAGAAGATGAGGATAATGGGACAAGCAGTCATGGCTTTGGAGCAAGAAGAGATGCTTACTATTTTTGGATATGATTCTTCTTTATCATTCTTCCCATCAGTCACACAGTCTGCATGCATTGCCTTGAGGGAAGGTTGACATAGCATAAGGAAGATTGTTTTTGGTATTTGAGATTCAAAAGCCTAGGCCTAAGGGAACAATAAGAATTCATGTGAGTATAGATAAGAAATTTAGAAGAATATGAGATAGGAAGTAAGCTTTTGCTCCTAGACAGAATCCTATAGAATAGCAGGAGGAGAGAGGACAGGGTAAGTTAGAGAAGTTTGAGAAGCTGCCGAGAGAGGAGTGGAGCCCACACCCAGAGCCCGCTGTGTGCGTGGGCAGCACTGTCTTCCAACTTACTGCCCAGAGCCTCTAATATCTCCACTCCCAGATCCTCCACTGAGCAAGAGCAGGCAGAATCCTTGACAGTGAATGATGCAGAAGACTAGGAGTGTTCAGAAAGGCCAAGATGAGAAATAGGGTTAGAATCAGGAGGAGGCTCAGTGGCCTGCATTCCTTCTTGCCATCAGCTTATCTGCTCTCTTTTGGGTCACTACAAAACAGACATGTACAGAGCACCAGCAAAATTTTCCAAAGTCAAACTCGTGATACAAACACAATTTTTCAAAAATAAATGAAATTCATGTTGAATTTTTTGCTTCTGGTGTTTTTAAACTAACCTAAAACGACCACTTACAAAGTAGGATGACTTTACAAAGAGGGCAAGGTGACTTTATAAAGTGTTTCTAGCTTCCTGGCTTCTCATAAAATTGCAGAAAACACAAAGCATCTCTGCAGAGCTTTAGAGAAATTCTCAGTGGAGGATTTGATATTAAATTTCTTCACTGAGTCAACGTCCTTGGATTTCTCTTTCATAAGATCCTAATATTTGAGTTTGAGTTGTGTATTATTCTTAAATAGTAGCCATCCCTTGTTTGTAAGCATATTAAAGGCATTAATATGTCTCCCCACTTTCTGACAAATATCAAACTAATAAAAAAACTGAAAGAAGAGGACAATGGTATGCCCTTTACTTGTGCTTGTGTGGTCTAATAAAATAACACACCCATAATATTTTAGCAGAGATATTATAATGATCTTAGCATACTGCCTGACATGTAGTGACTGATTATTACTTCTGTCATTTAGGTAGACTGGTTACCAACAGTATCTGGAGTATATAAAAATATCATGAAATGATATTTGAAATACACAAATGGCATCTTAGTGAAACATTATTAATATGCCTCAAAAATTGATATTTCACCCTAAAAATCTACTTCCACAACAACATATGCATAAAGTTATTTATTACAGCATTATGGTAACTTCAAAATATTGGAATTAACCTGTATACCTTTCACTAGATTTTGGTTGAATAAACCATGTTGCATCTATACAATAGCATATTATATAACCATCCAAAAGGATGAGAATTATATCTGTAAATTTGTATGGATATATTATTTATTAAAAAAGCAAAGCACACAAGAGTGCATGTATAGTATACTACTTTCTATACATAAAAAGACAAACTATGGAAATATATGTATGTCTATCAATTACCTATCTACTCTTATAGATACAATTGTATCTATAGATACAATAGATAAAATTGTACCTGTAGAAATAAGTAGAAATATAATAAAGGAACAAGAACGGGAAGGAGAGCTCTCTGATACGGGTTTGGTTTTTGTGAGACATTCTATAAGGAAATTAGCCTTGACTATTTAAAAATGTCAAGAAAAATTTAAAAGGCTGAGAAATTATTCCTAGATTAAAGGAGACTAAATAGATATGATAACTAAATGTGTAATATAATCTTTTATAGGCTCTTGTATTATATATATGCACATATATATTTATATATCTATAGGGATTTTATTTATGCATCTATATAGCTTTCTTTCTAACAAGCTTACATAACACAGTGTTAACAATTGGTAAACATAACAGTTGTAACATTTGCAAAACTCAATTAATTTGCAACTTTGTTTTTATTAATTAGGTTGGGTATGTTATAAGCCATTTGTCTTTCTCTTTTGATGACTTCTCTGTTCATATTTTTTTGTCCGTTTTTATTATTATTATTATTATTATTTTTAATGGAGTCTCGCTCTGTCTCCCAGGCTGGAGTGCAGTGGTTGGATCTCAGCTCACTGCAAACTCTGCCTCCCGGGTTTACGCCATTCTCCTGCCTCAGCCTCCGGAGTAGCTGGGACTACAGACGCCCGCCACCTTGCCTGGCTAGTTTTTTGTGTTTTTTAGTAGAGACGGGGTTTCACCGTGTTAACCAGGATGGTCTCGATCTCCTGACCTCGTGATCCGACCGTCTTGGCCTCCCAAAGTGCTGGGATTACAGGCATGAACCACCGCGCCCGGCCGTCCGTTTTTATTTTGATTTATTGGTCTTTATCTTACTGATTTATAGGAGATCTTCACGTAAGAAGACAATAACTTTTTTGTGTTGTAAGTTGCAGATATTTTCCCAAGTTTTTCTTTTATCTTTTTTATGACATTTTGTTTCTCAGATAGATTTTTAAAGAATTTACTGTAGTCAATAGTTATCAAACCTTTCTTTTTGTTAGTGTTTGGATTATGTTTACAAAGGTCATCTGAATTCCATCATGGTGCTCATATTTTCTTCTACTACATTTACGGTTTATTTACGTGTGTGTGTGTGTGTGTGTGTGTGTAATTAAATAGTTAAATCGTGTGAAATGTAGATAAGTTTAAGTGAAGTAGGGATAAAATTAAATTTAATTTTTTTTCAAATGGCTGTCCTATTATTTAAACACTATGTATTGAATAATTTATTTTTCCCCATTACTAAATTCCTGTATGTATTTAGACCAATTTCTTATATATTATCTCCTTTGATTTTTAAAGTAATCTTGTAAGATAGGTATTGCTACAGATGAACCTACTTGGGGAGGGGAAAGCTTTTATTCCAAAGCTCAGAAAACATGACAGCAATAGAACGTGAATATGAAGACATGAAGAAAATTTAGGACCATGGCAAATGCATTTGTGTTAGATAAAAGCTTCATAAATTAATAAATTTCATTGTATTTATTATAGCTCTAGCCAAAGGAAATAAATGCAATAAATGCCTTGTTAAAAAAAATACCATGTTATTGGCTAAATTATTAGTGAGCAGTGACCCTAATTAACAAGGTAATAACTTGTCTACTTGCTGATGAGGCAGTTTTTCAAAACTCATCAGTGCTAGGTAAACCTTCCCTACGGGATAAGAAAATGTATTATACTTAGACAAATGTAAAAAACAAACAAAAAAATAGGATTCTGACAATTGATCAGGACTCAGAAAGACATGTGTCTTATTCTCTAGGCCTCCTTCCAGCCCTGCCCTCTCCCATTCCCTATTTGAGGAGAGAGTAGAACAAGAACACCTGCCCTGGTGAGAGAGAATGATCTATCTTATATCTCAAGAATAGGTCTTGGGATCCTCTGCTGCTTATCCTCTTCAACCTCTTCTTTGCTACACGCCGTAGTTCTCGGGTACCCAGTAGACTGGACTCAGAAATGCTGATTATCCAAATTCGTTTGCTCCCTAAGAATTCAGTGTTTATGACAGTGTGACCCACAGCGTATTGAAGTCTAATATCCTCAAGCGGTGAAGAGAAAGAGGCTTTAGCTTTGCATGATTACTTAAAGCTGAACAGTCTGCCCAGTGTTCTTCCGGTTTTCGTTTTTTGAGGTTTATGTTAGGGAAGAGGTCAGGGAAGGTCAATTCCATCCACACTGCTGATTCCACACTGAACATTGATCTGAGGCAAGGCCAGAAGAGTTAGCCCTGATGTAAACGTGAATAAAAAGGCAGCTGCCACGGTCTTTGAGATTAGTAACAAAAACCAAATACACTGGGACCCATTTACTTATGTTTTTAATAGAGCAGTGGTGTGGGGAAGGTAATATTTAAATTCACATCTGAATCCAAAGAAAACCAAAATAGCCCTGCTTCCAAGAATCTTGCTTTCTGACAATCAATTATTAATATTAATTCAAAAAGAATCTCCTCTGCTTCCCTAAAAGTTTAATTAAGAAATGTAAGAAATGTGTTCTAACAAGTCTGGTATAGGCTCAGATTCAAATCAATCCATCAATCCATGAATCAATACTTATCAGAGACTCCAACAAAATAAAATATCGACTCAGATGAGGTTCCCTTCAGAGAATAATTTGACGTTCTCATCTTCTCCTGATTCAGTAATTTAGGAAAATGTGAAGTGTGACTATAAAGTAATGATACTGATTTCATTTGTCACACGTGAAAATCAACCTTGTCATTTATATAATTCCAGTCACTTATATAATTTGGAACCTTGTCACTTTTATAAATTGGAACACTTTGGGGAAAAAAAGAAAATTCTTGTTATGGGTTATATATTAGGATAAATTGATATTGTGGCTGATTTAATTCACTGTTCCTATTAATTAATAGATTGGGCTTGATTTTAGTTTTAGGGTTTTATGGGTTCAAGTACCTGAAATATACCAAGGATCACCCAGGGGTAAGGCTGTGTAGTGTGGTGTGTGCATATGCATGTGTGTATGTGTGTACATGCGTGTACATGTTGAAAGTGGGACTGCAGGATAATATTAAAAGGAGAAAACATAACTTTAGGAGTTTGAAATCTAACTGAATGGACAGTAACCCATCATTAACAGCTGTGTGACCTCCAGCAAGTTACTGAGCTTCTCTCTGCCTGTTTCCTCATCTGTGAAATGCAGATAGTAATAGCAACTACTTCCTATGCCTCGAGTGAGGATTAAGTGAGCTCATCATACATGTAAAGTGCTAAGCACAGTCAACATTGGACTTGGTGATGATAATAATGATTATGGTACTGCAATAACATTGCAGAGAGATATTATTGCATTTATTGCAGCAACATTGTCATCAGCGCTCAAGATTTAATTTTGGAACTGGGAGAAATCTTAACTTTCGAAGTTGCTTGTTTCAAATACATTGTTTCACAGGGAACAAATTGTGGCAAGATAAAGGTGGATGACTGCCAATGTTCGTGATGGGTGGAGGCCTAGAAAGAACCCAGTCTCCTAACTCCTTTGCCTTGCTTGTGTAATTATGAGGAAGGGGAGATATTTTGTGTGTTAGAGAGGGTTACTCAAAAACTCAGTGAATGAATACTGTCAAAGCAGTTTGAGGCACGAAAAGGGTAGACATTAAGTAAAGTCAGACACCAGTCAAAAGCATTTATTGATTTATTTCTGTGTGAAGAGCATTGTATTATGTGCTGAATGGGAATGCTGTTTTCTTCTTCTTCAAGGCATAGAAGTTGACCTGGTATAGGTTGACCTGAGTTTTTCTGTAAAAGCCTTCTCTAGATGGCTGCTTAAGCAGCTGTTAATCGAAAGAGAAAACTCCATTCCTCGCACCTTTCGCTCTCCAACTTCACCAGTACTCCCAGTGTGTCTTGGGATGCAGTAGACTCCTTTACCAGCACTCAGCAAGTAGCTTGCCCCAGACATTGGAAAGACTCTTGATCCTGAAGTATAGGCTAAGAAATTAGGCTTGACAGTATTTTATTTTTTAAAAACCTGTGTACTGTGCAATAAAGATAAAGCTATCATTATTCTTACATAAAATCTTTTCAAGTTTATTAACCCTAAAGCTTGAATATTTAGTTGAATCCAATGTTCTTAGATCGTATTCTGTTTCTCCCTGCAAATTATAGAGAAATCACCAATAAACGTCCTGGTTCATAATACGAGAACTGCAACGATTTTTGTCCTTGCCTCTGTTTCTGCAATAGGGAGGGAGAGAGAGGAAAGAATGGATCTGGCATTCTAGCTGAGCTCCAGGCACCTATGCATCCATGCAGCATATGCACTTCAAAGGGTACTGGGCAGCCACCCAGAGAGGCCCCAAAGTTCACCCTCACCAGGTACTGTGGTTTAGTTGGTCTTCACTCCCTGCCCCCACCCCACCCCTACTTAATATTCACTTTTATTGCAATCACATTCTTCACAATTAATTAGCAGTTTCTTTTGGAAATTCAGGAGAGGAAAAAAAAACCACTCATTTCCGGCAGGTACATTCTTCATATCTTGATCTTTTATTTACTCTATATTTTTGATAAAGAGTATTGGAGACATATTTGTTCTCTGCGCATGTGTGTTTGTGTGTGCCCGTGTGGAGTGAGGGGTGGTAGTCACCAAAGGAGGTGCCAGGTATCTTGAGCTGTAAAAGAGATAATAATTAAAAGAGAATTTCAAGGTGGAATTTTTCTGTCAACCGACTAAACTCTATGAATGATCAGGCACATCAAAACATAAAGACAAGCAAACAGCCTTCTCTCGGTTCTGTATTTTTCAGGCTCAAATAAAGTTGAAACTTACAGAACTTGAATATTTAATTGCATCCAGTGTTCTTAGACTTTTTTTTTTTTTTTTTGAGACGGAGTCTCGCTCTGTCACCCAGGCTGGAGTGCAGTGGCCGGATCTCGGCTTACTGCAAGCTCTGCTTCCTGGGTTCACGCCATTCTCCTGCCTCAGCCTCCCAAGTAGCTGGGACTACAGGTGCCCGCCACCTCGCCCGGCTAATTTTTTGTATTTTTAGTGGAGATGGGGTTTCACTGTGTTAGCCAAGATGGTCTCGATTTCCTGACCTCGTGATCCGCCCGTCTCGGCCTCCCAAAGAGCTGGGATTACAAGCGTGAGCCACCAGGCCTGGCCGTTCTTAGACTTTTTATTTTGAGCTGGATGTTTTTGCTTATAAGGCCCTAGGATTGTGCTTATAATATGGCTGGGAGAGAAAAGACCTCAGTGCCAGGCTTCTCAGTGGGGCTGGAACTAGAAATAGATAGGTAGGTAGGTAGATAGATAGATAGATAGATAATGGATAGATAGATTAGATAGATAAATAGATAGATAGATAGATAGATAGATAGATAGATAGATAGATAGATAGATAGATAGATATAGAAAGATGGTAGGTATATAAATAAATAGATTGGTAGATAGATGGCAAATAGTAGATAGATAGATACATATATACATAGAGGGATAGACAAAACAGAAAAGAGTGAAATAAGTGGATTACTATAAAGGCAGAAATAGTTCCACTTTTAAAGAAAAGTGGAAAATAAAGCTCTCATTATTACCAAACGCATTCGCCCTAACAACGTGTTTTGTGGTTTCGTTGCTGCAGTTTTTTTCTCTCTCAAAAAAAAATACTATTCATGAGTTATAAACAGGTGATTGACACACACTTACAGGAAGCAGCCAGTAAATATACACAAGTAAAGAAGTTCTGTATTTTTTTCCTTTTAAATTTTACATTGTTTATTCTTTATGATTCAATTTTTCTGTTAGATTCATCCCTGTTGCCTGAAAACAATTAGTTTTTAGGCCTAAAGATGAGGAAATCCTTCCCTTAATTCCAACGGATCAAAGAAGTCTTCTTGGAAGAGGAGGATTTTCTCACTGCTCAGAGGAAAGAAAGAAAGGGACTTTGAACTAATCTGGAAAAAATGATGACGCTTCACTCAGTTTTTTTAAAATCTAGCCACGAGGATATTTTTGACACGTCGTCATAAGAATAACATTTGTCCGCGGAGCAAGATGGCCGAATAGGAACAGCTCCAGTCTCCAACTCCCAGCGCGAAGGACACAGAAGACCGGTGATTTCTGCATTTTCAACTGAGG
>NW_012121598.1:8431281-8527115 GCF_000951035.1 Colobus angolensis palliatus | reverse complement strand
AAAAAAAAAAGAATAACATTTGTCCTATGACACAGCTGCTGTTTATCTAATGATCTAAGTTAATGAAAATAAGATACACACAAATTAATGTCACTCCTTGGACTCAAAATTTGAGCCTGAAATGAAGCGAGTGACTTCATTTCTCCATTTTACGGAAGTTAGAAGTTCATTTTAAATTCCGCCACACTGTACATTAATGAAATGTGGTGTGTCTGGGATTCTCCGACTCTACTTTTTTCAATTAATTGTCTCTAGCACACTTATCTTAGAAATCTTAAGATGGTGAGAAATAGCCTACGTTCCTCATTCTTAGCATTTACAAAGCTTCACACATATGTTCTCTCCCTCCACCACTGCCTCCCATGATTCAGTCACTTCATATTGTAATACTTTGTTGATTATTGATATTTTGGTTAAGGTTGGAGCCCAGTACAACTGTGTGAGCATTCGCTGCCTTCAATTTGATGGCACGCTGCTGCCTGCCCACTCCATACTGACAGGCATCCTCTTACTTTCAGATTGTTGTTCGTTGGCTGATGAACACGCAGGAGGGAGATCATGACCTTTTCTCTTATCTGGACAGCTCTTAGCTTCACAAACATTTTTTTGCTGCGGGGTGTTATTAACAACAGGATGATACAACAAAGAAATGAAGAGATGAGAAGCACATCAATGTATAAAATTTTCTTTATTAGGACACCCTTGAGGCCCAAGAAGGTAATTATCAAAGTGTTGACGTTCTCCTCCTTAGAAAAACAAATTTTACACACGCATGCACACACACATACACACATGCTCTAATGAGGTCATGAGTTGAAAATTAAGTGTTACTCATTCCCTTCATTCATGGGAGTTTGCAACTCTTCTTTCACTGGAGATTGGTTTATATAAATAGAAAAGAAAACCAAAGTAATTGAATTTATTATACAGCAGTCATGAGTTAAGACAAGACACATTATAATTAGTTGCAGCATGTTGATGATTAAAATTTAATGAGTTCATTTTTCCTATATTTGAAGGAGTGTGAGTTCAGCTCTGTGGGATTACTTAGGGCACAGGTGTCAGAAGCATAGGCAAATTATTATTAGTCTGGGTTTGCATGCCCTTCTTGCCTCCCAAGCCTTGTATTTGAATTTAAGGGCCCTCAAAGTATAGAGAATAGAGACATTTTCAGATGAAACCCTGTCTTTAATTCTAACAGATCTATTACTTATTTTCTGTGCAGCTCTGAAGGAAAATTTTGAACCTCTAGGTGTGGAGACTATCCTAAAAGAATATCCTGCCTTTCTTTTGGGGTGTGTTAAATTCAACCCAAAATTTCTCAGATCACTGGATTTATGCTGGGGCTCTTTAGCTTAGGCCAATATTCTCGATAATAAAAAGCTAAAATTTAAAAAGAAAAGATAAGATAGCCACAAGGAAAGCTATAGAGCAAGCACCTACGTGACTAAATGATGCTGATACTAGGAACGAACACTGAGATGTTTGCGGCCTGTCTCTCTGACAACATTAATTACTCCAAACTGGTCATCTCCACAGACTTTGTTTCCCTCTCTGAATGACTAATTCCTTCTTTGTTTTAGGTCCCAAATCCTAATACAAATATCTGATAATGTGTAAATCAACAATATTGTATTTTTAAAATCTCATGTTAAGTTACAGAGGTACAAAATACTATCTGAAAACACTAACTTCTTTCATTTTAATTGTGGATAGTTTTTTCCCTCACATTTTGTTTAAGGTAAAATCCCCTCTGGCTTGAAAACATACTCCCTATGTCAAAAATACTTGAAAATAGAGGTGTAAAAAGGAAACACTATACACTCAAAGGTCTAATGGCCCCAGCAGGACATAACCAAGAAATATAAAGTAGTTTAAAAGGGTTCAGGGGAGATGATTTGAAATTCCAGTGAGCATTGTTTTGCGTTTTTGTATTGTATTTTATCTAAGCATCCCAACCTATCCCAACTGCATAAGCATTAAAGCAATACATCTTATATCTCTTTAGAGGTGACAGTATCTTTTTCTCCAGAATGAGTGTATCATTTTTGGAGATCACATGGAGAATGAGAAAAAAATCCCAGGGCAATGTTGGCCCTGAAGTTGTGTCACTAGGAAAATCCTCTCGTGGTCTCTGATACAGCATCCTCAACCCTACCCAGAGACTACAGTCATGTAGAAAAATATTGGCGTATAAAGCAAAAAGGGTGAGCTTAATTGCCATCCCAATTCACTTCTTTATTAACTTTTAAGTGAAGGGGAAAAGAGCTAGTCCCTTCCAGTCTAGCAGTTGGTTAATGGGAATTTTCTATTAGCCATCATCCACATATTTCTACTGCAGTTATGACTGTTGCTCAAAATTACATCCTTAAAGCATAATCCTGATGTGCTTCTGAATCATTAAAGCAGGGCCATATTACATTCATCAGTGTGTCCATGTTTCATGAATTTTACGGTACTGAAAATTCTTCCTGAGCTGGCTACAAGTGTGGGATTCATGAATACTCTTACTAACAAGAGACTTCGGCCAAAACCCTCTATTTCTCTGATGATGCTGAAAAAAGATATGGCATCTCATACTGAGATGATTGAGGATAAGACTAAACCATAACCTGGGTAAGGCAGAAAAACAGGATTTTTCTCATGAATTATCCAGTTTTCTAGGGCCCTACAGACCTACCCAAAGATTGAAAAAAACTTGAAAACCAGAATTTGTCAATAAAATACATCCCTTGGAAAGGTTCCGTAGCTTCTCCAAATAAAACCAAAATTGGTCATGACCAATCTAATTAGAATCTTTCACCAGACCTATATTCTCATTTTGTTTTTTAGGACTATGTAGCAGTGTCCCCCAAAATTCCTCTCTACTCAAAACCTCAAAATCTGACCTTATATGGAAATAGGGTCTTTGAGGATGTCATTAAGATGTGGTGCTAGTGGATTAGAGTCGGCCCTAAATCCAATAACTGGTGACCTTACAAGACAATAGGAACAAACAATTGATACACAAAGAGGAGACTGCCGTGGGAAGATGGAGGCAGGGATTAGATGGATACGCCCACAAGCCAAGGACACCAAGGATTGCTGGTAACTATCAGAAGCTAGGAGAGAGGTCTGGGTTGGTTTCTTGCTCAGAGACTTCAAAAGAAACGAACTTTGCTGACACTTTGATTTCAGACTTCTGGCCTCTGAAACTGTGAAAGAATACATCTGTGGATTTAAGCCACCTGATCTGTGGCAATTTGTTGCAGCAGCTATGTAAAACTAACACACCCTCATCATCACCATTATAATCATAACTAATATTTATTTAGACGCTATTTCCAAATAAGGTCACATTTTGAGGTTCCGAGTAGAGAGCAATTTGGAGGTATACTATTCAACCTGTTACATGATCATAAAAACAAAATAAAAATATAGTCATAAAAATAAAAACCCAAAGAAATATAAATCATTCTACTATAGAGACACATGCATATGTATGTTTATTGCAGCACTATTTACAATAGCAAAGACATGGAACTAACCCAAATGCCCATCAATGATAGACTGGATAAAGAAAATGTAGTACATATACACCATGGACTACTATGCAGCCATAAAAAGGAATGAGATTATGTCCTTTGCAGAGACATGGATGAAGCTGTCAGCCATCATCCTCAGCAAACTAACACAGGAAGAGAAAATCAAACACCGCATGTTCTCACTCAAGTGGGAGTTGAACAATGAGAACACATAGACACAGGGAGGGGAACAACACACACTGGGGCCTGTTGGGGAGTGGCAGGGAAGGAGAGGGAAAGCATTAGACAAATAGCTAATGCATGTAGGGGTTGAAAACCTAGATAACGGGTTGATAGGTGCAGCAAACCACCATGGCACACATATACCTATGTATACATAGCGCAGAACGTGTATGTAACAAACCTACATGTTCTGCACTTGTATCCCAGAACTGAAAGTAAAATTTTAAAAAATATATGTTAAAAATAAAATAAAATCCCAAATGTATCTGTCTGATGAAAGATTCTCATTAGATGGGTCACAGACAATGTAGGTTTACTTGGAGTAGCTATAGAACCTTTCCAAGGGCTATATTTTATTGACAAGGTCTGGTTCTCAAGTTTTTTACTCTTTCGATAGGTCTGTAGAGCTCCAGAAAACTCAATAACTTAGGCTGTGCAATGTGCTTTTTGTATAGTATCTTACTGAATCCATCTGACAACCCATGGAGAAAAATGTGGTTATTATTGTTTCCATTTACATATGAGGAAGCTGACTCTTGGAGACATCCAAGGCCTCACAGAAAGAGAAGAGCTGAGACTCAAATCCAGTTATCACTAACACCAATTATTCTCCTAGAAAATCACACTTACATAAAATAAGATGCTCTCAAAGATTCTCATTTTTTAAAATCTAAAAATATTTAGCCTGGGCTCAATATAAATGCAACCCAATTTCTTATACCTTTTATACCTATGCCCACAATACAGCACACTCATAACTAATGTTTAAAATGATGAGCCAAATTTATTGAAAGTCTTCAGTTATCATCATAGCCCCTCTAATGTATTTCATGAACCACACAACTAGACATTTTGGCAAACTATCCCAAAAGAAATAGTACAAAAAGGGATTTTTTTGCTTAAATATTTACTAGAAGACCATATTTTTCTGCTTGGTTAATTGGATTGTTATTATATTTGTAAACCTAGATCTTTCCTCCAGAGAAGATGGGCAAGCCATTTTACATACTGAAGAAGGAAAGTCCATCCCACTCTCTTCCCTTCTCTGACACCATGACACAACACACACTACTATTTTTGTGCACAGGACTGGTAGCATAGCCCCAAAGGGCCGTAACACTTTCATTTCCAAGACTTTTGTTTTGCTAACCTTGAAATGACCCACTGAGTCTTTTTCAGGCAACCACTCACCCTCATTTTAGCCGAAAGCAGCTTTCAGAGAAATAAGAGATAGAAACATGTGTTCGACATTTAAAAAATATTTATTGAGTACCTATTACATAGAAACCTGCTTATAGTTTCGGATGTATTGACATATACATAAATATATGACAAATGTAGAAATAAAAGTCATGCGAATCAAAACGTGATAGATGTCCAGACGAAGGTGTCGAGTGGGGGTGACCATGAAAAGCTTCATGGAAGAAGGGCAATGAAGGGCTTAGTCCAGAAGGCTGTCTATGATCTGGCTGTGTGAGAGACGGGGAAGCTTGGAGTGAGGGGATACAGGCCAAGAATAGGAAAAGGGGTTTCTTGATACAGTGGGAGGAACAGTGAGTCCTATAATGCACTGGACAATGAGCTCCTGGAATGCAGGAAATTTTCCTTGGTAAAACTTTGTGTCATCAGACCCTGGCACAAAGTAGCTGCTGAAAAATCTATACATTTGAATGGTCAATATATGAACCAATGAGCAAATAAATAGGCATTATGTTGCAAAGAGAAAAGTAAATGAAAGATCCATCTCTCTTTCAAAAGCTAAAGGTGGAAGCAGTGGCTTTTGGAACTCAAGGAGAACCGGCCCCTAGCATTGTTTAAGATGCTATGAAGTGGTAGTGGAGAGCTCCATGCCCTCTTCCTCACCAGTTTATCCTCAGTACCTTGCTATCCAAATGGGAACTTCCCCTTGAAACAATATGGAGGTCAGAGACCAGAGGGGAGTGAAGAAAGGAAGGAGCTATCTGCTTAGCAAGGCCACAGAGAACACAGGGTGAGGAGGAGGGTGAGGGCTGCCTTGTCTGGAAAACTGCCTGGCTGTGGAAATCTGACCCGTGCAAAAAGAAAGCCTGACAGAACTTCTAAGTCAGTTTCCAAGAACAAATCTATTTTTAGGTAACCATTTCTTTTGGCAACAGACCTCCAAGTGCAGAGAAGTACTTAGAATTTGTCACAACGAAACAAATATGGGGTTCTAAGTTTTATATGGTTTTATAATATTTTCTCTTTTACAGATGGAACTCTCAAAATGGACACAAAACCCCTATATCCATTGTCCAATGTATTAATTGGGGGTGAGGGAGAATGATTAATAAGAATAAATAAGAGCCTTATCTACTGGAGAAAACACCAGTGACTTGTTCTACACACAGCCAAGTCAGTGATCCAGTTCATTCATTCGCCTGGGATAGCCTCAGCTCGCATCAGGCTATGTAACTTCCCACACTACAGCTCTCGAAATACAGGTACTTCCAGGGAGTTTTGGGCTGTCAGCTCCTGAACCACCTGGCAATCAGGTGAGAAATCTCATGCAAGTCTTATGCCATTTCAAACTCAATAAAAGCATGAATAATAGATCATGACACAGTAAAGACAGCAGTGCTTTAGCTAGGATCAGGGACCCTGCATTCCACAAATAACTTAGGCCAGAGTAAGTAAAGGGCCTAGAGAGGGTTTGAGCACCCACTCCCACCCCTAAACCACAAGGAGGGATTTCTGTCTGAAGATCTTTCATTCAAAAAAGTATTCTTCCAACCCAAAGTTAAGATATTGGGAAAGGCAGCTGTGAGGTGAACAGAGCATAGACCAGCAGCCAGTGGACTCAAGGACTAATTCCAGCTCCACCGTTTCTCAGTAGAATGATGATGAAGGAAATCAGCATCTGCTAGGAGCTAGGCAACTTGCTAGGGGCTTTCCCATGCTTTATGCTCTCTAAGCATCAATTTTCCCGTGCACAAAATGCACATAGCAATATTTCCTCTGCTTATTTCTCAGGGAACTCTGTGAATTCGAAAGCAGTTTTGTACATCTAAAAAAATATATATGTGGTCTTTGAGGGATGCCTTTGTATATCTGGTCTGATACAAGCTGTGATGAAAGTGGGTATGTCCTCCCAGCAAATATTACCTCATACTCAATCAAGTAGAGCTACGGAATCCTTTCCACCATCATCTTTCCTAATGGGGAACACAAAGACTTGAAGCCTCAGCGTGTAAAGACAGATTGAATTCACCACTGTATACATGTATATATACATGACCTTTCGTCCTTTCTTTTTTTGTTCTCTGTAATCACCAATATCATAACTTAAGGGTGACTTAAACTCGTCCTTGTCTTCTAGTCTCAATTCCAATCCCGCAGTAAACCTAAACTCTCATGGTGATGATGGCAGTGCTAGCCTTTGGTGAATACTTACATATCAAACCCATTGCCAAGTACTTTCCATACATCCTCCCATTTCTCCTCTCAACAACTCTCTGATGTAGTCACTATTATCCCCATTTTACAGAGGAGGAAAGTGAGAAAAAAAAAAGATTAAGAAACTTGCCTAAGATCACAGAGCTACCATGTGCCAGGTAAGGATTTCAAATGCAGGTCTATGTGACCAGAAAAAAACTATACCCTCACTCACCACACCACACGACCTCCAGAATTTTTGTTCTACCACAGAGTAGCTAAACTTATGTTTCTCTGTTAATAAAACTACAACCCAAAGTGCCAGGTTCTCCCCCACCAAGAACAGCTGTGACCATATTCAGCTGCATTTGCTGATGTGTATGAGTCCTAGCTGTTCCTTCACAGCCATGAGGGCTGATAACTGAGTGTTAACTTCTAACATTACACTTGTGTCCTTTTGGACACAAACAGCATGTGTGGAAGGAGCACAAGGGAGGAGCAGGTAGCCACTCCATGTGCACTTCTAGCAGCACCCCAGCCCCAGCCACGCACTCTAACAAGGCCATGTTTCTTCCCTGTGTCTTTCACATCAGACAGGGATTGCACATCAACTGTTCCTTCCTTGCCTAGAATCCCCTCTGTGGACAAACTAAGGAAATGGCTCAAGCCCATGAGAAAATGGAGAAACACACAAGCAACAGAGATGAGCAACAGAACCTGTGTGGAAATGAGGATGGCTCACTTCATCACATGCATGCAGGGCCAGTTCACGTGTTCTGAGCACCATTCAGCTAGTGTTTGAAATGAGTTCTACGTCTCGCATCCCCCACATTTCTGCCTTCCTGAGCCCAAGAGTGGAAAATGCGCTCAATGGCTTGCATGGACCTTACATTGACCACAATTTGCCACTTCACCTTCTGCCAGCCCAGTGTGATCCCTGGCTTCCATATACACTGTTCATTATAGTGACAGTACACCAGAAGAAGAGCAAGGAGCCAGTTTTGTCCCAGCCTCCCTCCTCTCATTAGCCTTTTGTTATTATCCAAAAGCAATTAACCTACCTGAATCTGAGTTTCCATGTCTGGCAAACGGGTATAATGTTAACTGCCATGATTATTACTATGTGCTATTGTGAAGATTAAAGGGGCTCTGACATAAGGTATTATTACTGTAAGTAAACTTTTTGTTGTTCCAAATTTATCACCTTACTTCCCAGATATTGTCAATTCCAAATATCATTCTGAGAACATGATACTTAAAGCCATAGATACTTCCCCAAATATCCATGATCCATGCTTCCCCCACCCCGCATTTGACAGAGTCTCACTCTGTCACCCAGGCTGGAGTGCAGTGGTGCGATCTCAGCTCACTCCAACCTCCCCCTCCCTCTCCTGCCTCAGCCACCCAAGTGACAGGGATTATAGACACCTATCACCACACCTGGATAATTTTTGTAGATGGCGTTTTCCTGTGTTGGCCAGGCTGGTCTCGAGCTCCTGACCTCAAGTGATCTGCCCACCTCGGCCTCCCAAAGTGCTGGAATTACAGGCATGAGCCACCACGCCCAGCCTCATGCTCACGTTTTGAGTCCAACTGGACCAAACAAAAGCCAACCAACCAAGAGAATTGTCTACTTGACTCACACGAGGTTCTGAAAAGAATTATTTTGCTTCTGTGATACACTGAGTTTAAATTGTTTTCCCCTAAACATGTAATTCACTGGAAATGGCCAAGAAATTGCTGCTTTTACATCAAGTTTCATGATCAAATACTAGGTTTTGGATCTGACATTCATGAGACATCTGTAACAAGTGAGGTTACTTAAGGGATTTATAATAATTTGCTTTAAGATTTCAAAAGAAAAATATAAAAATATAGAACGACATGACAACTTTACATGCATGGACCATGAGCATCTAAAATTTACCTCTAAAGAACAAGTTAACCAAAAATCTTACCATAAAAGCTGAAGCTCACATGCACAAAACAAAATGATTGCAAGAAAGCTCTAGATTTCAAGCCTAATTACATATTTCTTGAAATAGTATGTGGTGCTGGCATGAATTTGCCATATTGATAAAAGCGATGTTATATTGCTTTATTTTTTCAATCAAATCTCGCATATAGCTCTACGCCCCTAATCTCTATGGTGGAAAGGAAAAAGAATCAGCCTCTATTATTATTGGAGCACTTTCTTCAATCTCTCTAAGGAATTAGAAAAGAATATGGGGTGTTTGTGGCACAGAAAACAGAGGCAGAGCTTCAACCCTGGCCCATCATCATCATCTCTGAAATGTCATTGCCCAAAACCATGTGACACAGTTAAAGGCAGTAGGATCTCCTTCCTCTGTACAAAGTGAGGACACCCAGATTGCTCACCACAAAAGCCATAGCGGTTAGAGTCTAATCATCATCACTATCAACCCACCTTCCAACATCAAGGTACTACTCATTGGAAAGCCTGCCCCACTTGGATGCTGCGTGGGAGTAGGGCATGACCATTTGCTACTCACTCCCCAACACATACCCTTAATCACCCATACACACGGTCAAACTATTTCTTTCCCTTCACCTTTTGGAGTGCCTCCTCTCTAGGACAATTCAACTTTACTTTCTGCAATGTAAGATTTGGTTACTGGACAGGAAGTTATATCCTTCCTTGAATCTTCTTCAACGATGAGAATGAAATGGAGAATAATACTGTTGCTGACTTCCTGTCATGGATGCAAATCCCCTAGCCTGGAATCTGGTACAGAAAAGAATACTCAAAAAGTCCATTCCATCAACCATCATAGTTCCAGACACTATATATTTTTGGCACTGGGAATAAGACTCATAGTCTGATAGTGGAAGCAATTAAGAGAATAATTATAATTAAAAGCCTGTAAGATCCAGGCATCAACCAGTCAACAGAGGCTGGACACAACATTGAACCCCAGAGGTCCCCTCTCTGATGGGAAGGTATTAGGTGCTGAGTTGCTGAAATTTGGGAAGACATGGAGAAGGCTGGGGGAGGGAAATGGGAGGCATCCTTTGGGCCTGGGCTGTAGCTGTTTACTAACCAGAACGTAAACACTTTGATATTTTAACAACTGTGGGGCCACACCAGTGTATACCAGCTAACTGTCAGTGCTGATCACAAAACAAAAATATTGCAATGTCAGAGGACGCTTGGGGAGCTCAGAGTACCTGGTTGGCATAGAAGCTTTTAATCTGGGATTTTGCCAGCTGGACAAATTCAAAGAAGGTTTTCAGGGTAAGTGAACTACTTGGTCAAATGCACAGAGGCTAAAGAGAGCAGAGTTTTAACTGAGAAAGAAAAAGTCATCAGTAGTACCATCATTATTATTGATAGACACAAATTACCACCCTTGAGTAAGTAAGTGGCTATGTGGCTTTTCCAAAAGCCCAGACTGCTCATCTTGTTGAGGCATTGGGCTCTGCCCTTACATTGGCACCTGCATCCCAATATCTATGGACTGCGTCCTCACCCCTATCACAGGCCTTACTCCTGTGTAACTTTCCTGTTATCCCTACTCAGGCAGGAACATAGGTCCATCCCCTTCAATTGCTCACATCAGAGCAGCTTTCACACACAAAAACAAGTCTTTCCCTGGCAGCTTTATAAACAAGCACCTGCAGATAAGCTGGTCTCAAGTAAAAGTGATTCCAGGGGCTGCCAGCCCAGGGAAGTGCCCACAGGTGACCCTGTGAACACAGAAACATTTATCCATCCGTGATTGGGCAGCCAGCCAGTGGGGATGATCAAGATGATTAGAACACCACCATTCGGATCAATGTGGCCAGAAAGCGATGGTCAGAAAAGCGATGGTCAGAATGAGAGGAACATCGCTCAATTTGGACAACTGGCTCACCTTTGAAGAGTAACTAACATCAAGTAGGAATTCAGGTTGGTTATGAAGATGCCACAGAGTCCACTGAATTGACATTTTGCTGACTGCAGCCAATACACATCGCCCCCAAAACAAATGCACTCTGTTCTTTTTAACCAATTTGGATCTTTCAAGACTTCTGTGAAGTGTTGTGTTGGCTTGGTGCACACACTTTAAAGCAAAAATATTCAATATTAAGGTTAAGACATGCTTTGTACCTGGGCATGAACGCTGAAAATGTCTGATCAAATCCCTTCCTTTTATGGAGCAACCACTCTGAAGCTCAGAGAGGTGGAGTGATTTGTCCGAAGTCACACAGCATTTAAGCAAGAGAGCCAAGGAGAAAACTGGAGTCTTTGGTCTCTAAGTCCAGTGTTCTTTTTTTTTTTTTTTTAATTCTCAGCTGGCTTCCTTCAGTGTCAGACCAGAAGTTTAAAGAGGCATTCATCCTTTTTGCAGAGTAGAGACAACCTTGCCCCCACCAAGATGTCCAGAGTGGACGCTTCCACCTAAATGAGGCAAGGCCAGTCAAATCCCAGAGCACCGGAGCCACAGAATCTGTGCCCTAAGCCTTAATGGGGACACCAATCTGGACTGCTACACGTTTAACTTTAATTTCACCATCACTCTCCATAGCATTTTTGTCATAAGTACACACAGAAAAAGTACCCAGTGCTGCCTCGATGGGCAATTTCTGAAACAAGTGGAGACACTTCCGAGTCCATCCTCAGACAGGGGGCGGAGGCCACGTCGCCGCCTGTGCCAGGTCTTTGTGTGCCTTTGGGCGCCAGACAAACGCAGTGGATGATCGACCGGCTGCTTCCTCCTGCAGTGCCACATGCCAGCGTCTAGGGGGCGCTCTCGACGTGCTCAGCAGCCTGCGAGCCTCGCCGCTCCCAGCAAAACCGAAATGACACAGCGGAGCCTTTTTCTTTTTAATTTACTTCAACATTTTAGGGGAAAGGAGAGACACAATTCTAAAGGGGGCTTTTTAAAAACTCGCCGTGCTTACTGAGGCAGGTAAATATTTTAAAATATATTATTGGGTTACTTCTTCCCTGCCTCCCCGTAAAATCAAACTTTTTTTTTAATCTGCCCTAAAAGTCAAGAGCATGTTTCACCCCTTTCTGTGGCATATGGCAAGCTTTAATGATACCAGAGTAACACTGTTTCCTGATTAAAATGGCTGGTTGAAAGGACCCGCTTTTATTCCTGCTACAACTTGCCCTATATCATAACGACCAGCTTTAAATCCATCAAAGTGGAGTACAGAGTGCCATCGCAAAGGTTCAGACGTGGAAATCCAGTAAATTTTATCTGCTATTCAGCCAAGAGACGCTCCGGAGTAGAGCGCAGCCCTGGCGGGTTTAGATGATCAGTTCCTCCTCAATTCCAATCATCCATCCAGGCCACGGACACGCATCTACCGCCGTCTCACATTCATTTCCAAAAGGCTTTCCTGAAGCTTGGGTAGGGTATCCAGGGGCTTCCAGCCGCTTAACGCGAAGAAGAACTTAGACATTATCATGTCTAAGAAGAAAAGAATCACAAAATTTTTAAAAGGCATAAAGAAACCCAAATAATTAATATTAAAAGATATTAGTGAGAGACTTGCAGATATCTAGGCTACCAAATTTTAAAAGTAATTCTCTAGATATAAGGCAGGACTGATAAGAGATCGTTATTGCTAACACACAAATGTTTCTGTGCATGTGTTAATATGTGTGTACTCATATATAGATATATATCCTCCTGCATCCAAAGAGGCCATTTTTTTTAACGTGTATGTGTGCATACGTGAAAAATTCTGTGGAAGATTATCTTGCACACAAAGCAAATGGCCCTGCCCCCATTGTGAAAGAAGCAGATCCCCTGAGATTAGGGAAGAAGGAATTGCTTATGGTCAGCAGAGGCCGGGAGAACAATGGAGACCCCAGCTAAAGGCACAGCAGCAGCCTGCTAGGATGGGTAGGGGACTGACCACATGGCTGTTGCAAACTAGATGGCATTGTCATTGTCACCAGAAGTGACTAAAAAGGGCTCAAATTAGCAATTGTTATGATTAGCAGGTGGTTTAAGAGATATGAGGCCCACGAAGTCACTCGGACTGTGGGGGAGGGTGGAGTGGACCCTAGAATGCATTTCAGTTTTTCCTATACTGCAAAATAGAGAGGCTTAGAAGTGTTTCCTACTTGAATAAAGGAAGAACCACAGATTCATTTAAGGAAAAAATAACGGAGATCCCTAAAATGTGAAGTAACCTCCAAGTCAAGAAAATGAAAATGTCCAGTTCTTTAAAATAATTTGAAGTTATGATCTTATACAAGTATTATAGATGAATTTTGATAAAAGTAGAAATTTAAATGCTATTAAATTACAATAGACAAGAAAAGTTAACAACTCTAGATTTTTTTTAAAGGCAGCCTTACTCAGTATGCCTTATGATAGTGCCTATCTAAGAGATGTTTTAGACGATTCAGCAAAATGCAATAAAGCACCTTTTTAACTGACGAGTTATTTACTTCTCAGTTTCTCAAAGAGTTCCCCACACAACTGATTACTTCTTATATAGATACAATTTAGGTTTTTCATGTCTTGCCTCTCTATCTCATGAATCTCAGTACACAAGCAAACACTTCACAGCCTGCTTTTTTATTCTTTCTCTTTAAAAACCTTTGATAACAAATCTTCAGTGGTGAGCAATTTCCCCAGCAAGATGTCCCTAGAAATCTGTAGGACAGAATTGTCAGCAATGGATAGTCTGGCTGCCTTTCTTCCTGTCACTGCCCCCAGAGGTAGGCCCCACACTGGATTCATGTTCAGGTAAATTTTTTGCCAAATGGGCAGGATTTCCCTTTTGCAGTTGCCAGTAGCTATAAGGCATGTGTAATAGAGACTGAAGACTGGATCAAACCATGAACTCATTTTCTCTAGGCCATACTTCTGTAGGTCTGCAGCTCAGAGATGGCACCTACTCAGTGGAGTTGCCCAAAGATCCCCACTGCATCAAAACTCATTCTGATCCATGCCTGGGGAGGAAGTGGAGGACTGATTTGTGCAATGATGCTTTGGTGCATAAGTCCAAAAACACTTCATGGAACCAAAACCAAAACAAAAACCTGTTCAAGCAAAGGGATCTAGGATGTAGAATCAACTCAGACTGAAGTCTGATTAACAGATTAATAGATCTTATTGCACTGAAAATGTTAAGTGGGTTCTCGAGACAGGTTAAGTGGAGAATGAGGCAATTACTTGTCTGTCCTGGTAATTTGTACCCCAAATCAGGACCCAAAAAAATCATACCTTTTAGAGTGCTACTAAATTATATTTGGGTTTTTTTGCAAAACATAAATATATAAGCAAAATTATCATGGCTCTCTTTTTGTTCAAAGAAAACTTGAGCAGTATAATCCTATCTTTGGACTCAAATGATTCAGACATATGCCTTGCCAAGTGAAATTCCAGTAATTCAACATCTGTGATTTGGGACTCTTAGGTGTCTGAAGAAAGATTGTGTGTGTGTGTGTGTGTGTGTGTGTGTCTGTGTGTCTGTGTATACCATAATTTTACACAAATGTTCCTAAGACTAAAATAACTCATTACAAGTAAATATACAAATACATGGGCTAAAAGTTATTTTCACAAACCACAATGGAATATCTGCCTCATTCATTCATAACTCCACCTCACCTACACAACCTAAGTGTCTCTCACATTTCTGACTAATTTCAGCAGATTTTGTAGGCAATCTACATCACTTACCTACAACACATGTAGCAGCTTGCCTTTTCCATACAGTTATTCTGGTGGGCCCAAATTTACTGAGGAATGGTTTGGTTTCCTCCTGATTCATCTCAATCATGGCTTAGGAAAATTAGGTAGTCAAAGGACTCCAAGCTCTGGTTCCTACTCTAAGTCATCTTATCTCTAATGAAATGAGGCCTGCCCTAGCAAAATAGACCATCTATCTCTTTGTGCCACCCGACCAAAAGGGGTTTTGTCCCCTGGATTATTGGAGAAATTATGGGCACTTGGACCTGCCCTCGATGATGTGCTTGGTGTAACCTCTGATGTTTGTCCCCATCCTCTGTTTTATTGATTCCCATACAAATGGTCAAACTTGAACAAGCCTTTTAAAACATGAAATAATAGGCTGCTTGTATCCTGCAGGAAACTAGACCATTTAGCCACAATTGGAACTATTTTCCAGCAAAGTTGATGCATTTGTACCTCACCTGACTGAACAGAAATTAACCCCCATTCACGCCACTGAACCCACAAAACCCACTCACCCTGCTGCACTTAAACATATTATTTTTATATGTTATACACATACTGTTGCTATGCACTTATGTATTTAAGCTGTTGCATGCAGGCCACCAAGAGAGACTCAGTTATTTGTCCTTTTCATTAGTACTATATTGGTGAGATGAATGTAACACAGGTTTCAGATAAGTGTAGTCTCTCTCATTACTGAAATCAAGAGGAATATTGTCTTTGATTGGATTACTCAAGCTGTCAAGGTGGATCAGAAACATTATAGTAGGGAAAGCTCAAATGCCTGGTGATTTTTGTTGTTGACTTAAAAGCACAGATGTTGGAAACAGATGCAAGCATGAATGCTTCTTTCCCAAGATGTGTCTACAAATGTTTGCAGGATATAGTTACAGATGTGAAACCACTTATGTCCAAGGCGTCTCTCAGACCATTTTGCTTTTAGCATCAAACATCTGTAAATAAAAGTATTCTTGTGTAAATAAAGGGCAAACTATTTCTATAATATTTAAAGTACATATTCTTCTTATAATCATAGTTTTTAAATAAAATTAGCGTGTAGTTCAAAAATTAAACAAAGAAATATATTGAAAAGAATAATACTGCTGTTTTGTTGCCAGTCACCTAAGCCTAACACACAGAAGTGTAGCCATAATTATCCTGGCTTGGCTTTGTTGCAATATTTGATTACTGCTGCAGGAACCCCTCAGTACCATGGACAGAGAAGGCACAAAATAAATAGCTAAGCAATGACTATGGTACTTCAACTAGACACATCAAAAGAGAAAGAGGTAGCTCATGGCTAAAAAACACAATGAAAAAAAATCTCTAGCGTCCCAGAGTTAATGAATTGTTCATTTCACTAAGGACTTCTGCTTACATTAAAACTTTAAGTCTGTGGAAGCTTTGCTGTATTGTGTTCTGCCATGGTTTGAATGTGTCCCCCCAAAATTTATGCATTAGAAACTTAATCCCCATTAAGAAGTGATTAGGTCATGAGGGCTGAGTCCTCATTGTCATGGGAGTGGGTGAGTTATAAAAGTGGCCATCTCTTGTTGTCTGTCCTGAGTACTTGGATCCACTTTCCACTCTTCTACCTTCTACCCTACCCTTCTATGGTGGAATGGCCCTTGCCTCAATACTGGTGCCATGCTCTTGGTCCTCACAGCCTCCAAAGCCACGAGCCAAATAAACTTTTGTTCTTTATAAATCACCCAGTCTCAGGTATTCTGTTATATCAACAGAAAATTAACTTTAAAATATGTTCCTAATTTTAAAATGTAAAATACTCTACATTTTAAATATATGTTATGTTAATCATGACAAAAATGTTTGTTTTAACATGTAGACTTGAGAATAGCTCAAGAAGCAATAAAAGAATTTATGAACTTGCTAAGGAGCCTTTCCTGTTATTAACCTTCATTGCTACTTGGTCTTCATACATGCATAATACACATACAACACAGCAATATATATGCTAATAATATTCTTCTTTATTTTTGAGACATGGTCTCATTCTGTTGCCCAGACTGGAGTGTGGCAGTGCGATCTCAGCTCACTGCAACTTCCACCTACTGGGTTCAAGCAATTCTCCCACCTCAGCCTCCCAAGTAGCTGGGACTATAGGTATACACCACCATGCCCAGCTGGTTTTTGCATTTTTAGTAGAAACAGGGTTTCACCATGTTGGCGAGGCTGGTCTTGAACTCCTGACCTCAAGTGATCCTCCTGTCTTGGCCTCCCAAAGTGCTGGGATTACAGACATGAGCCACCATGTCCAGCCTGCCAAGAATATTCTTAAGGACAGATTTGTGTACTCAAGGAAAACCATTTGCCTAACTACTGATATTTACACATGAAAACATCAACCCAGCTTTTATTATTTCTATGAGATGAACAGCAAAATAATTTTAACCAATTTGTGGAAATTTGAAAATAACAATTTATTTTAGATATAAAACTTTAAAAAATCCAGTTCACACTTTAATTGAGCAAAATATTATTAAAATCTCACAGAGTAAGGGAATTTATTAAACACTAGAGTGCCAAGCATGAATTAAATAATTAAATACGGCCACAACTTTCAAGGAACTCAGAATCTAATGAAAAATAGATATGGGAAGGAAAAGGGAAAGAAAGAAGCATATATTGAGTGCATGATATTTGCCAAACACTCAGTTGTGAACTTGACACATATCATATTATTTTCATAGATATTGTTATGGCTATTTTAAAATACAAAGAAAGTGAAGTTCAACAAGGCTGAATGCTTTTTCCAGGCAGCTCACCTAAGAAGTTGTAGAAACAAAAATCAGACCCAGATCTTCCTGATTCCAAAGCACATGATCTTGTTTCATGACTTAAGACTGCCCCAGAAGAAGACTTGAACAATTCTGAAAGGCAAATGCAGGAAGACCTCACAAATCAGGTAGCATTTCGGCCCAAATTATTTTGCCAATCATTTACAGATAGCACTGGCCAAGGCTTGTTTCTTGAGATACTTCATATTTACAACAGGTCGATAAGCCCACATTTGTAATTGCTGTCTTGATTTTTCTTGCTAAGGGAAGGAATCTTGCTAATTTGAAAGGATAATCCAAAACAAAACACAATGTTAAAGTCTTTTACACTTATATTTTTGGCAACAATCCCAATAGTATATTCCTACCCGTCACATTAGAAAAGGCTATCAAAATGAATTTGCATTTCCGGCTGCACAGAGAAGTTATGATAGAAATTGGCCTAGGGCTACTGAGTCACCTAATGACAGCAGCTTTAATTTAAAATATGTTGTGGGTAATAGACCAAGTGGATAATCCACTTGTGGATAATTGAGGGTATATTTGTGCCCACATTTTAAGATCTAGGTATTTCATAGAGGTCCTCTAATATAACATGTCATAAAATAACCTGTTCCCAATGCACTAGTATCCATTAAAATCAATAGAGTTTTGCAAGCCATGCATATGATAGATGGTATGAAATGTAATTAGTATTGGAAAATTGCTGTAAAATCTCAAGCTCTTTGTACTTAAATGACCAAGATGTTTTCCACTGGGGATCCTTTTTTAGAGCAACCTAGTGAATAGAGTCTGAAGGATTAAATAATAGGTGTCGTGCTGGTTTTTAAGCAAATGAAGCTGTTGTTTCTGTACATAGGAACACAAAAATTTATCTCTACAGCAAAACACTACTGTTGATGGCACTGTCTGGAAATGAGGTGAAAAGCAGAATTTAACAGCCCTTCGGCTGAAATTTTTGTATCCTATATTAGACCTGCTGGGAATAAATTATCTAAGGCTGATATCCCTTAGGCTAAGGGTTTACAATGGAAAACACCCTCCCACCAAAAGCTTTAAATATGAAGTAATACCAAGAGCCACCATGATTTCGATTCTCTGTTCTAAGTAGAGATATTCACAATGAGGCATACTAACACACATATGCAAGGTCCAAAAGATGCTTAGAGAGACAGAGAGAGAAAGAATAACATGCACTTTTTCTTTCTTTTTAACCTTATCTGTGCATTCCTGGGTCACACAAGCATTGTGCTGACTCTGGATGAAAACCCCCCTTTGATGGAGGATACATGCTGAAAGGGAAAATTCTGAATTATGTTCTCTAAATTATCCAAGGCTTGGAGAGCAAGTATTGATTTTAAAAATGACTGAGCCAGACCTCGTACAGCAGAGCCCCCTCCTTCCCTCCTTTCCTCCCTCCCTCCTTTCCTCCCTCCCTCCATTCCAGTCCACACCCCGAAGCACAACAAGAGGTCTCACGCACCGTACAGCCGCCACAAGGCCCTGGGCTGGCATTGTTTCAAAAAATCAGAAAGTCATCCATCAACCGAAGAGTCGTTGGAATAAGTACATAGTAGCTAAAGATACATTTTATCTCCTAACAGGCTCAAATTCAATGAACTACGAGGAGAATTAGAATGATATTGGACCGATTAACTCATGCACTCTGGGAACCATGAAGTGTTAAGGTGTTTATTTTGCTGCCTCATATAAAAGAATGAGAAGTTTATCTGCATAGTTAGGCCTTCTGTTTGCTCCAGCTCTAAATAACTGAGGAGCACCTCCGATCCAGACCTCTTTTACAGAGGTAGAGTGAGAACCAGCATTTGTTCTGCAGTTGCTTCTCGTAGTTTGCAAACAATTTAGGTACAGCAGGAGCTGCACTGTTGCCGTGGGTGATTGTTTGTGTGTGCATATGCGAGCACACGCTTACCTGCTTGTGTGTGGTTCCCTGGGAACTATTACTCAATATTAATTTCATGGGGGAAGTGAAGACTAAAATTATTAGTGTCCATGCATTGAGAACATCACTTAGTTTTATTTAGTCAGTAGTAGTGAGCAACATAATGAGCACATCACAAATTCAGTCAGACAACACTAGGCTTTTAGTTTATTTCCTTAGGAGAGTGTATTTTACCTGTTTGAAAAACTAACAGGGTGCCACAAAGTAATAATTACACTCATTTTCACACGGCTACATTTACAGCACAACTTCAGACATATACAATTTCAAGTTCCTTCTCTTTATACATTTCAAGTGAAATGCAGTTGTTTTAATTAGCAAGTAAGTTTTCAGGCCTAGCACATTTTAAGAGACACCAATTTGAGTAATACACCATTTAGAATAAGGCTTCTGGATCTTAGCAGTATTAGCATTTGGAGCTGGACAATTCTTGGCTGTGGTGCTGTCTTGTGCATTGTGGGGTGTTTAACCTTAGATGCTGTATTAGTCTGTTCCCACGCTGCTGATAAAGACATACCTGAGACTGGATAGCATGTTAGGCAGAACAACCAAGATGGCTCTGAGAAATACCCAGGAGCTATTTGGCTTTTTTCACAAAACATGCTCTAATTCCATGATAATCTTATAAATCTCAAATTGGAATTTCTGAAGTTATTTACAGTTTTGTTGTTGAAATTTGAAAACAAGTTCCATGGACTCCTTCGGTTCATCTTTTCTATGGTGATTCTTGTTTAAAAATGGTTCAGTTACTTGGCTTGCTGTTGCTAAAATATTACACTGAAATTTCTCTCATAGAAACACTCCTACTTATTTTTTCCCTGGCTTTTTGAAGGATATGCAATTGAGTGATGGCACTGATTTCATTATCATTTCCTTCTGAAAAGGGCAATTTTACTAGGTCAACGGTGAAACATCAAGTCAAGGATAAAAAGAAACCTAGTCTACCTCTAAAACATTCTGCAACTTAGAAGTTATTATGTTGGAAACAGGTCTACATAGAACTGAATTCAAGTCTAGAGCTGGCAGTTATCCAACACATTTGGGAAGTAGGTTTAGCCAAATAGATAATTCACTACTGCCTGTGTCTTGCCAAAGTGGCAGGGGTAGTTTGAAAGATCTAGGCCAGATGATATTTTAGGATGTAATAAATTCATGGTACTTAGAAGGAAAAGTCGACTTGGATGATATTTTATACATAATTTTTATTTATATTCAATATTCATGTTCTATTCCAGTACTTCCTAAGGTATGAACACAGCGAAAAGGTTCTAGTGAAAAGAAGTTTATAAAGAAGTAGGTTAAATATAATAAAATAAGCTGAGTAGCTCCAGATTTTCTGAGTGTCTAATAAATATGCCAATGTGTGTTGTGATCTTCAGGAACTTTCATTCACTCGGGGAATATTTTAAGGAACTCAGTTTTCTTTATGGTACTTTTTGGGAAATAATAGTGACTGGTAATAATGATGTCTGGCATTACTTTATAAAGATAAAATCTAGTGCTCCTTTTCTCTCGCCCTCCTTAGGCCCTGGGCTTCAATTCTATCATTTCCGGGAGTGATGGAAATGTGATTCTCAGATTTATGGCTTGTAGACGGTGATTGACTCAGACACAGCTGTGGTGAATATGTGCATAAGAGCAGGAGGCGCGGTCATGCTCTGACACCTCAGGATTACCATCAGATGACCTGGGTTTCTGTATCTGCCCTACTAGATGCTAATTCTGTGCTCTGAAATAGTTCACTAGATCTCTCTGTGCCTCAATTTCCTCATTAGCAAAGTAGGCACAGACATCCCTGATTGACACAGTTCAGATTAGTGCAAGTCTCAGGTGGGAGCATGGATGTAAGGTAGCCTTAATAAAATGTAGTTATAAAATGTAGTTATAAAAAGCTGGGGACAGGCGCAGTTGCTCACGCCTGTAATTCCAGCGCTTTGGGAAGCCCAAGGTGGGTGAATCACCTGAGGTCAGGAGTTTGAGACCCGTCTGGCCAACATGGTGAAGACCCGCCTCTACTAAAAATACAAAAATTAGCCAGGCGTGGTGGTGGGCACCTGTAATCCTAGCTACTTGGGAGGCTGAGGCATGAGAATTGCTTGAACCCGGGAGGCGGAGGGAGTAGTGAGCCAAGATCGCACCCCTGCACTCCAGCCTGGGTGACAGAGTGAGAATTTGTCTCAAAACAAACAAACAAAAAAGCTGGTTAGAGTGTATTCTGTACTTGAAAACTGCTAGGAAAGTAGATTTTAAATGTTCTCAGTACAAAAAAAAAAGATAAATATGTGAGGTAATAGATACGTTAATTAGCTTGATTTATTCATTCCACAACAAACATATATATCAAAACCTCATGTTGTATATCACAGATATATACAATTTTTACTTTTCAAATAAAATGGATAAATAAAAATATAAAATAATTTTTAAGAAAGCTAGTTAGCTTTTATTATTGTTGTAGCTACAAAGAAGGCAGCATTGTAATCTCTAATGCAGCATACTTTTGGTTACAAGGAGTGAAAATCCTACTTAAAGTAACTTAAGGAAAAAAAAGATATTTTTAAAACGGACAATGGAAGTATGTCTCTTAGAAGCCATGATCCATGTATCAGTCCAGATCCCAATAGGAAACAGGTGGTACACTCAATTAGGATAATTCAAGGAGGGATTATTTACAAAGGGACTAACAACAAAGCTGTTGGCAGGATACGCAGAGCTACAGGGACAGGGCAGGGCTCTAAGCAGCAGCAGAGCTGTTGCCAGAGGGGATGAGAGGAGGCAATAGAGGCTATTGGAGGGAAAGTCATGCATATCTGGGTTTCTTTCTTTAATTTTTTTTTATAATTTCAAGGCTACACGTGCAGGTTTGTTAGGTAAACTTGTGTCATGGGGATTTGCTTATAAGTGAGAACATGCAGTGTTTGATATTCTGTTCCTGCCTTAGTTTGCTAAGGGTTATGGCCTCCAGCTCCATCCACATTCCTGCAAAGGACAGGATCTCATTCTTATTTATGGCTGCATAGTATTCCATGGTGTATATGTACCACATTTCCTTTATCCAGTCTATCACTGATGGGCCTTTAGGTTGATTTCCATATCTTTGATATTGTGAATAGTGGTGCAATGAACACACACATGCATGTGTCTTTTTTTTTCTTTTTGGAGACAGTCTTGCTGTGTCACCCAGACTGGAATGCCGTGGCATGATTTCAGCTCACTACCACCTCCACCTCCGGAGTTCAAGCGATTCTCCTGCCTCAGCCTCCTGAGTAGCTGGGACTACAGGCCTGCACCAACATGCCCAGCTAATTTTTGTATTTTCAGTAGAGACGGGGTTTCACCATGTTGGCCAGGCTAGTCTCAAACTCCTGACCTCAGGTGATCTGCCCACCTCAGCCTCCCAATGTGCTGGAATTACAGGCGTGAGCCACCATGCCCAGCCACATGTGTCTTTATGGTAGAATGATTTATATTCCTTTAGGTATACACCCAGGAATGTGATTTCTGAATTGAATGGTATTTTTGTTTTTAGGTCTGTAAGTAATTGTCATACTGTCTTCCACAATGGTTGAACTAATTTATACTCCCACCAACTGTGTATAAGCATTTCTTTTTCTCTGCAACCTCACCGCATCTTATATTTTCACTTTTTAATAATAGCAATTCTGACTGCTGTGAGATGGTATCTCATTGTGGTTTTGATTTACATTTATCTAATGATCAGTGATATTGAGCATTCTTTTCACATGCCTTGTTGTGTACATATATGTCCTCTTTTGAAAAGTGTCTGTTCATGTCCTTTGCCCAATTTTTAATGGGGTTGTTTGTTTTTTCTTGTAAATTTGTTTAAGTTGCTTATAGATTCTGGATATTAGGCCTTTGTCACATGCATAGTTTGCAAAAATTTTCTTCCGTTCTTTAAGTTGTCTGTTTACTCTTTTGATAGTTTGATAGTTTTCTCTGCTGTGCAGAAGCACTTTAGTTTAACTAGATCCCATTTCTCAATTTTTGCTTTTGTTGCAATTGCTTTTGGCATCTTTGTCATGAAATCTTTGCTCGTGCCTATGTCCTGAATGGTATTGCCTAGATTTTCTTCCGGAGTTTTTTATAGTTTGGGGGTTTAACATTTAAATCTTTAATTCATCTTGAGTTAATTTTTGTATGTAGTGTAAGGAAGGAGTCCAGTTTCAATCTTCTGCATATAGCTAGCCAGTTATCCCAGCACCGTTTGCTGAATAGGGAGTCCTTTTCCCCATTGAATCTGGGTTGCTTTCTTTCAGGAACACAAAACGTCTGAGGTGACTCGTCACAGAGGGAACAGGAAAAAAAATGCCCAGACCTTGTTCTCCTCCTTCTCTTGGATCTTCCCCCAGGTTTCCCCAACCAGAAGCCAGAGGACACAGTGCTGTTGATGCCATACGGAAAGACTTCTGAGGCAAAGATGAGGGTGGAGAAGGGTGAAGAGTAAACCTGGAGAGCAAACAGAAGATGCCCAGCACAGAAAAGATGGCAGTCAGGCTTTAGGAAGGAATGAAAATTCAAGGCTCAGGAGCCATCAGGAGAAGATATGTACATAGCCTCAAAGTAACTCTCCCCAAATATGTATTAATTACTGTGGTGGCTTGAACATATGTCTGCAACATTTTTTACATGCCTCACTCCAGGATCTAAAGCTCAATTCCCCTTCCCTTGAAAGTAGGCTGGACTTAGTGACTTGCTCTTAATGAATAGAGTATGGAAAAGAAAATTTCACAGCTTAGCAGTAGTGAGACCTCACAGATACTACTTAACTAGGTGATCCAGATCATCAACGTCAGTGAAAAGTCATATTTTCACACATAACCTGCACCCCCCGAGGATGCAATGACAAGAGCACTTTACCTCTGTGTAATTCTTCTCCTAAATCTACAAGTCCAGTCAAGTTAGGAGAAAAACATCATACAAACCTTAATGCTGAGGCATTCTACAAAATACCTGACCAGTACTCTTTAAAAGTATCAGGATTATGAAACAAGGAGCAAAAAATTGTCACAGATTCAAGAAGACTAAGGAGAAATGATGATGGAATGCAATATGGTATCCTAGATTGACTGGATCTTGGCACGGAAAAAGAACATTATTGGATAAGCTGGAAAAATCTGAATATCTATAGTTTAATCAATATCTAAATTTTTAAATTTTGAACAAATGTACTATCGTTAAGGTGTTAACATTAGAGGAAGCTGGGTGAAGGATATATGTGAATTCTATGTACCGACTTTGCAACTTTTGTGTAAATACAAAAATACTTCAAAATTTTAAAAAGTTAAAGAAGCAACAGGTTATTATATTTCTTATTGATGTTCCTTCCAAAAAGTCTGCCTTTTCTCTCTCTCTCTCTCTTTCTCTCTCTGTCTTTCTTTCAAAATGACTCCCAAAATTTCTAAGCAGATACTTACTTGGAACCAACTAACTACTGTCAACAGGTGGTGGAGTCTACTGCTCGGACAAGGTATCACCTCCTCAAATAAGTAGATGAGGAAGAAGAAACACTTCCTAGAGAAGGTGGTCTTGAATAGGCAATTCAATAGGTGCCCCTTACACAAACGGAGACACATGCAAGGAGATCATTACTTCACTTTCCTTCAACACAGTCCAATGACTACACTCCTGAACAGCCAAATAATCAACGTAGCAAGGGATTTAGAATTGTTACAGTCTCTCAGTGATGTTTTATAGGGACAATACCAACTGAGCATAGACATACACATGGACTTAGAAACGTAAACTATTCCAGTTGTTTTCTTACATCTTAGTGGTGGAGTAATTATTTGCAACAAATACCCTCTTTCGTAGATTCTGTTAATAAGAGATTATTGCTATAATCTAGAGCCAAGAACAGCAGTTAAACTACCCTATGTAAAGGAAAATACTGAATTTCATTGCTACAATAGGCACCTCCTTAAACTGTGATAAAGTAGTAGACTTGTTGTAGTTACACCTGGCAGAATAAAGGCATTACAACTACAAGGAGTGAAAAGTACTGCTCAAATTGAAGTAAACAATGAGGGGATTTATAACTCCATATAGTAAGAACAGCAGATGAGGGCTGGCCTCCGAGGCTACCTCCCTGCAATTTTATCAGCTCTGGCTTCTTTCCTGTGGAAGCTTGTGTCATGGTCTCAAGAGTGCTACCTGCAGCAACTGGCTTCATTGTGTCTATGCAAGGAAAAGATATGAATCTCTCTTCCTTTCCTGGAATATAAATGTCTTCTAATACTCTCATTGGACTACCTTAGATTGTGTGCCCACCTTCAGACCAATAAGAGTTCCCAAGTGGAATGTCATGCATGAATTGAGTTTATCTTGGATTCTAAACCAATCACTAGGACAAAGAATGGGAACATCAGATTTGATCTACAATAGTCAGGATCCACTCATGGATTTGGAGCAAGATGGATACCTGAACACAACTGAAGTTCTATTAGAAAGGTAAAAATGGGGGAACCAACAAAGTCTGCTGCTGTAGAAAGTAGTTAGAGGTGTAGGCATTTGAATCCAACTATTTGTGTTCAAAGCCTTGTTCTACTCTCAGAGTGCTGAATTAGTCACTTAACTTCTCCATGCCCCAGTTTTCTCGTCTGTGTGATGGGGACATATAATCTTTGTATAATAGCATTTTTATGAGGATTAAATGAATTAATCATATTAAAGGTACTTAGAGAAGTGTCTAATACACAATAGATATTTAAGAAATGCTCACAAATATTATTTTTAAAGATACCTACACTTGTAAGCAGAAAAATAATTTTAATCTCAGATCTTACATTGAATAGAGCTTAATTTTTTCTCTATCTTCTATGACTGAGAAAATTACTTAATGCCTCTGCCCCTTCATTTCAGTATTTCTAAGATGAAGATAATAGTACACGCCCTCCAGTGGGTTGTTCAGGTGAAATAGCATAAGCAAAATAACTAAAAATAGAAAATTGATTTAACAAATATATCCCATGAGTATGAATATCAAGCCATAAATTTTGGCTTACAGAAAATATAACTTCTCTATTTTCTACAACTAAACTTAACTTCTACCAGGAGCCCTATGCTGCTAGTGGTGGGGTTTATTCTTAGTCTATTCAGGCTAAGCAGGTCAAATCAGAATATCCAGTCTCTTATGTCCCTATTGATGTATCCGAGCACTGGTGGGAGGGGAGGGAACAATCACCTGCTTGACCGTCAGTTGCCCTGTGCCCACAGTGGCATTCACTGAGATACCACTGATTCTATCTAGGGTCCAGATACGGATCACTCAGATGCTGCTGTGTTCACTTTAATCCCATCCACAAAGCCTTTTCAGGTCCATTAACTTTATAAGTCACATCTGTGCCACATGGAAAAACATTATGCTGCTCCACCAGCCACATTGGAGGGCACAGAGCCTCTTGAGGTTGTCCTGGCTCCATCTTCCCAGACATTTCTATTCTTCCGTCACCATACCCTGCTGGCCACACAGGGAGGTCTTCAAATCTCACTGCCTCCTCAGACGTGCCCAAGAAGGAAGGCACTGTGCAAAACCTATTCTTGGATCCCTTACTTTACCCCTTACCCCTTACCCCTTGGATCCCCTTGGACGAGGGAAGGCTCCTCCTTCCCTCCTCCAGCCAAGTCATGGGGAGAATGGAAGAACACAAGCTCTTCCCAAGGATCTGTCAACATTCAAACTCCACTCTGTCTCCTCTCCTTCCCAAAAATAACCTTCATTTTTTTTCTAGGCTGGGACAAATGGGCACTGACTGATCATTTAGCCTCCTAAATAGATTATTTATGCAAGGACTGCAACATTTCAAACTTAAAGAGAATAATTTGGTGTTTGTTCAGCTGTATCTCCCCTTCCCTGAAGCAGTAAGTTCAGGAATGCTTTGGTTATTGCTTGGTGGGAGTGGGAGGGGAGAGATATTGAATAATTGTTGAGCATAAAAAACATGCTTAATATAGTATATCAAATATTATTCTACTGTATTTCTATTACTAAGACTATTTTACATTGATTGATTTATATCTTGACTGCTTCCAAAATAAGAATTTGAGATAACTTAACATAAAAACATAAATACAATGACAAAACAATCTGAGATTAAAGGAGAAACCAAAGACCAAGTTTCATTATCTAATATTTCAGAAGAATACATTTAATATCACTATTATCATCATCATTATTATTTTTGAGTACCTACCATGTGACAGACCCTGTGCCAAGTACTTTGTACTTCAAATGTATTCCTGAACAAGAATTAATAACATTCTTACAATAACCCTAGCATAATAGTTATTATCGGCCAGGCATGGTGGCTCAAGCCTGTAATCCCAGCACTTTGGGAGGCCGAGACAGGCGGATCACGAGGTCAGGAGATCGAGACCACCCTGGCTAACATGGTGAAACCCCGTCTCTACTAAAAAAATACAAAAAACTAGCCGGACGAGGTGGCAGGTGCCTGTAGTCCCAGCTACTCGGGAGGCTGAGGCAGGAGAATGGCGTAAACCCGGGAGGCGGAGCTTGCAGTGAGCTGAGATCCGGCCACTGCACTCCAGCCTGGGCAACAGAGCGAGACTCTTGTCTCAAAAAAAATATATATTTATTATCCCGATTTAACCTAAAAACACACTGAATTTCAGGAAAGTTTTGTAGCCTAAAGATTTTTCCAAGAGAAAAATGGTGATATAGTTAATATTTGATACATTCCCCTTCTGCTGATGGCAGATAGCCTCAGGTGTCAGCTACCTGGCTCAGGTTACAGCCCTTCTCAGGACAGTGCCTCCCACGACGGACCAATGTGTTGTGGGTCATCTTGACAACTTCAGACCACCATGAAGGGTCATATTACCTGCAGAAAACTCTTCACAGCTTAGCCAAGGTTGGCCACAATGCAACTTCTCTCTGCCCACTCTTACTCTCTCCTCTTTACTCCATGATATTGATCTCAAAGCCACTCCTTTATCAACATCTTCCCTGCTAAATTCTGTCTCAGTGTTTCCTGAGGGACTCAACCTGCAGGAAACAGAATGAGGATTAAGCCCAAAATTTGTTTTACTTCAAAGCTTATCTTCTTAATCATTGTGCATTGTGAATACAATATAGTAAGCATGCATTTAATGGATGGAGGTGGAGTCATAATAACAGAGCAGTGAATTGGTGGTGCTAACTGCTAATGTACTGAGTTGCAGCTCTGTTTCAGAGATTCATTCCGTTCTGACTCCAACATCTATCTGTTATCCCTGTGCCAAACTACTTCTTGATAACTCCTCAAGAAGAATAAAATGTTCTTCTATCATAATAATGACAACAATGACAACTTACTTTTCCCAAGCAACAGGTCAATATTTAAAGACATTGGTTTTGGATGGAGGCCTGATTGACTGACGAAGAAAAGCCAAGAAATTCACCCAAGTATCAGATTCTAAGTGTTCATCTACTAAGATTCTTTCCATATACCTGACATGAGAGGGCCCAGGAGCATTGGATCCCGGGTCCACTCAATTGCCAAGGGTCAGAGATACCATACCCAAGGAGGGTGGATCTCACATCAGTGCTGGGCACCAGGTCAGGTAATCAGAGCACCTGATCTCTCCTAAGCCAACGTGGCTGTCTTCCACAGAAAAGCATGCAGCTTAAGTTTGTCTCATTTCAAGTCCCATGTTAGGAAATAAAACAGAATTCCAGTGAATAAGTTGGGAATTACTATGTGAATCTGGGCTGTGAAAGCAGTCAAAGCAGATAATTCTTGCCTATTAACTGTGCTTATCTCATGTTCAGTTGTGTAAATACTTTTTTTAAAAAATCCATTTTCCCCATTTTACTGTCATGAAGACACAAAGGGGACATTTGGGATAAAGGAATCATTATCTAGGTGAGGAAATAACAACTGCTTCTCTTGTAAAGTTGAACTTTTATATTCACTAAGTGGTTCAAAGAAAGGATCAGTAAGTAGAAGCTGCTAACTCCTTGCCTCTTCACTTAGAGCAAAATTGTGCTGGACTTATGAGGAGGTAGCTAAATAGATGACATTATTGGAGGGACAATGAGAAAGCCCCATGGATCCAGAAAAGATTTATCCAGTACTTGTCTGAAATCCCACCATTAGCAAAGCTCTCCTTAGGTTGGGTCTCGAATATTTCCTGAAACTTGACCAATTAAAATGTCATTAATAGAAGGGGTGGGATTAACACCTTAATCCACCTGCATTTAGTAGAACTAGGACATTGAAAGGAACAAGGACATGGCAAGAGAAAAGAATGTTGAATGGGCATGCAGAAAGTCATGTAGAAGAGCTAACAGGGGTAATATACAATTCATATAGTCCACCTATCATAGATGAGAAAATGCAGTTTGTAAAGTAGCACTTCCTAAAGTTTGTTCCCAACAATAGTTGCCCAGCATCTAACATGCTGCTCTCAGTTATAGCACTACAAGGTCAAATAAATTTGGGAAACCCTAAACAAATTCGATGAATTTCTATCCTTCAGGCCTCATTAGTGCTCATATGCATTGTGAATCATGAGCCGAGGAAAAGGAGTAAAAATAGAGAACACAGATCCTTATCTATGTAGTATCTTCCGAGACTAATTGATGTAGAAAATCTTCTCTGGAGAGATGTAATGGTTCATTCACAGCAGATGTGAAACTAGCACCCAGCTTTTCTGACTCCTAGTCTAATTATTTTTCTACTCTACTGTGCTCTAATCCCATTATTTTGCTTTGAGCAAGTCCAGGACATTAAAGAAAAGAGCTCAGAAATTCAGGGACTGTAAAAAGTACTCTGCACAAAGCAAAACAACAAAAACTACAGCTGCATGAGCTCAAATGCACTGGCTGAACTGTAGTGATCCTGCTCACTCTTTTTCTTTGATGATAAAGTGAATGTGGCAGCCTGAGAAGCAGCATAGTTTACTCTCTCCACTTTCCCACCTCATCCCTTCGCACTGGTCTACTAGAAGACAAGAGCAATCACTGCAGGAAAAACAAGAAATGGGAGGATCCAGATGGGAGCATTCAAGGTTCTCCTCCTGAAAGCACATCCATGACCCCCTAAACTCACTCAAAGGAACCCAGACTAAGACCTAGGTTCTGGTGCTCCTAACAGGAGAACATCACCAATCAAGTGAGCTGATATCCCAAGAGGATAAAAATGAGCTAAAATTGAAACATTACAAAAATCTGAGAAGCATGAGAAACATGAAAGAGTGATAACCTAAGGATGGATTGACTTGTATTATAAGAGGCAAAACTAATGAGACAGAGTAAGAAGTTAAAATATGCAGTATAAATAATCTCAGAGAGATTAAGAAGACTATAAAATATACGAAGCAAGCAAAAAACAGATAATCAATTTTAATTTTGATATAAATACTTATTGCTAAGATAGAGAGTTTAATGTATGGCTCTATAGAATAATTCAAACAAGCAAAATAAAATTCAATCAATCCACTACATGATTAAAAAAATGGGTATGTAGGGAGAAATTAAAAATTAAAAAAAGAAACCAAAATAAAGCATTGTAAATAGAAAACGTAAAACCATTTGTCCAAAGACGTAATGATTATTATAAACGTAAATGACTCCGACTGAGCAGTCAAAAGACTCCTAGGTTGAATTTTAAAGAGATATATCATCTATAAAAAGCATTTAAAAACATAAATGACAAAGAAAGTTGAAAGTAGAGTAAAAAATACACCAAGCAAATATAAAGCAAAAGAAAGCCAAAATGCTAATTTTTGATATCAGTCAAAATAAATAGTATGAAAAAATATCATAAGGAAAAAAGAATAATTTAATCATGGTAAAGGAATAATAAAACAAGAATACATAGCAATCATAATAAATATGTACTGGTCTCCCTCAATCACAGCTACTGTAACAAAATAAAATAGACTGGGTGGCTTATAAACAACATAAACTTATTTCTCATATTTCTGGAGACTGAGAAGTTCAAGATCAAGCTGATGGCAGATTCAGTGTCTGGTGAGAGCCTACTTCCTGGTTCATACATGGCAGTCTTTTTGCTAAGTCCACACAAGGTACAAAGGGCAAGGGACCTCTCTCAGGCCTTTTTGATAAGGTCAGTAATCCCATTTGTGAGGGCTTTACCCTCATGACCTCATCACTTCCCAAAGACCCCACCTTCTAATATCATCACCTTGGAGGTTAGGATTTCAACATATGAATTTTTGCAGGGATGAGGGGGGACAAAAATATTCAGTCTACAACAGTACTCAATAATATAGCCTCCACTAGATAAAGCAACTGATAAAATTACAGGGAGAAATCTATAAATAGCCCCTGTCAGGAACTGATAGATCAAAGATTAATAAGTTTGATCTAAATATATGAACTTTATAGCCACAAGCATAAAAATAAACTGTCATTAAGAGGATATGTGGCCGGAAGCGGTGGCTCACGCTTGTAATCCCAGCAGTTTAGGAGGCCAAGGCGAGTGGATCACCTGAAGTCAGGAGTTCAAATCCAGCCTGGCCAACATGGTGAAACCCCATCTTTACTAAAAATACAAAAAAGTAGCCAGGCTTGGTGGTGGGTGCCTGTAATCCCAGCTACTCAGGAGGCTGAGGCAGGAGAATCACTTTAACCTGGGAGGTGGAGGTTGCAGTGAGCCAAGATCGTGCCATTGTACTCCAGCCTGGGCAATAAGAGTGAAACTCCGTCTCAAAAAAAAAAAAAAGAGGATATGTAAAAATTCACAGAAATTGGTCATATGGTAAGTCACAAAGGATATTTCAATAAATTCTGAAGATGGGCATCATATACAACGTGTTCTTTGTCTGCAGTGCCATAAAACAAAAACATTTATAACAAAATCTTAACAAAAATATTACGTCTCTAAAAGCCCAAATACATATCGTTAAGAAATCCATAGGATAAAGAGGATATTGCAGGAGGAATTATGAGGTATATAAAAGCATTAAATGCCAAAATGAAAATAAAATAAAAGTCAAAATGTATTGCTTGCAGTTAAAGCAATAGTATGACAGAAATTTAGTGTTGATTATATTTATATAGAAAACTAGAAGAAATGAAAATAAATGAGAAGATTTAACATAAAAAGCTAGAAAATGCCACGACAAAATAAACTTAGGAAAAAAAAAAAAAAGACAAAATGAAATCGTAAAAATAAGGCTAAAATTAATTAAACCAAGAAAAACAACAACAAAATACTAAAGGTAATTAGCAAATCCCCAAAAGTAGTTATCTTAAAAACACTAATAAGATAGATAAAATGCTGGCAAGATTGACATAGTAAAGAAAAGAAGGGGAGAGGGAGGAAAGAGGCAGCAAAATTCAGAAATGAAAAAAGGAAACAGAATAATATTTTTAGCAAATGCAGGCTAGAAAATTTGAAAACCTGGATGAAATGGATAAAATTCTATAAAATTATAAAATGCCAACATTAGAAAAGGAAAACATAAAACATACGGAATTGCCAATAAAGAGCCTGAAGTCAGTCATCAGAATCTTCCCTGCACCAACTCTCCCCTACTTAAAAGATCTGACAGATTATTTTACAGGTATGTGGTAGCAAAGCAAATATCTTTATCTTATACAAGTTTTTTACAGAAAATAGAAAAAGAAAGTTACCTAAGTCATTTATGAAACTAATAATGCCTTTATGCTATAATCAGGAAAGAACTACTTTAAAAAGAAAAAAAATTATAGAATAGTTTTTCTTATAAAAACAGATGCCAAAACTGAAATAAAACTTAGTTAACTAAAACCAACAGTATGTTTTCTGTAAGATGTCATGGTTAAATATAATCTATTACTTCTGAGTTTAATGTTTTAAAAATCTATCAGTTTACATTAATGAGTCAGAGAAGAAAAATCATACAAACATCTTATAAGAGTAGAAAATTATTTGATATTGTTCAACTGTTCATGATTTAAAATAAAAAAACCAAACCAAAGAGAGAAGAGACCACTTTTAATTTTAAAGGCTATTTAGAACCTCACAACAACGACAATAAGCCATACAAAACTGGGAAACAGTACATGCCTGCCTTTTAAGTCCAGAGAGAACACAGCAATTCAGCTATTATAGTTACAGCTCAATCGAATACTACTGTTTCCTGGTCAACTTAATAATAGGAGAAAGAAATAAGTGATACAAAACTTGGGAGGAAATAAGCAAAATTTTTATTAGTAGATGTTATGAGTATTTACATAGAAAATCCAAGAGAATATACAAACTATTACAACTAATCAGAAAATTCACACAGGTTGCTGGACACAAGATTGACATATAAAAATAAAAGAGCTTCCTTCTACATAAGCAGTAACTAACTAGAAAATGCAAAAGACAATAGTTATCAAACCAATCATTACAGTAATGAATCTAGGAATTAACTTTAACAAGAATTCACAAACCTTTATGATAAAATCACTAAATAAAGTGAGATATACCATATTAATAGATGGGCCACTTCTTATAAAGATGTCAATTTAATCTAAATTCATTTAAAAATGTAATGTAATTCTACTCAAAATATGAAAAAGATATAGGGGAAATGGACAGAAATGGAATAATGTCTGAAATTTACATGGAAAAATAAAGATCCTCAACTAGCTAAGAAATTTTTTAAAAAGGAGATCAAAGGGTAGAACATCATTCTATCAGATATTTGAGCAACTATACAATATTAGTATTAGATTAGTATGTTGCAAGAAGACAAAAAAAATTATCTTAAAAAGACGGAGAGTTCAGAAACAGAGCCATATCTTTATGGAAACTTGGTATGTGATAGAAATGGCATCAAAGATCAGTGGGAGAACAGGTGAATCACTTAGCAAACAGAATTTAAATAACTGCCTAACCTTAGATACAAACGTGAAGTTGGCTAACTGCTTTAGAGTACACACAAAAATAAATTCTGTATGAGTAAAGATCTAAACGATAAATGCAGAATAGTAAATTTAGAAGAAAATATAGCAGAATATCCAGCAAAACAAAACACACAGGCATCAAGGGAAGAATTGCTGGACCGTCTACACCAAAATTGTGGATTTTTGCCCACACTATAGGCATATTTTAACAGACGGCTGTTAAAAGAATGTTACAGTGTCTATCACCAATGCAGAATTAATATCTGGAGTTAGTAGAAAATGAGAACAAATAAGACTCCCCCTCAAAAATAAAAAGGGGGAATTCTATAGAAAAATGAGTAAAGCGCATATTTGCTATATGAAAAGATGCACTGCTTTACTAATAGTCACAGAAATACAAAATAAGACAAAAATGCCACTTTATACCCATTAGACTGACAAAAATTAGTAGGTAAGAAATGGAAAGCCTCGTATACTTCTGCTGAGAGTATTATCAATAATTAATGCAGACACAATTCGGAGTGGGACATTCATTTATTCAGTAAAAGTTTTTGTTGAGTGACTATTAGGAAAACAGGCTTCCTCTCAGCATTAAAAAGGTAGCACTGAACAAGACAGACAAGAAGTCTACATTTCTAGATCTGTAGCCTCAAATATAGTAGCCACCAGCCACCTGTGACTGTGGAGCACTTGAAATGTGACTAGTCTGAATTAAGACATTCTCTAAGTATAAAATACACATACAAGATCTGTACATAAAATTAAAGTGAAAATATCTCCTTATAATGTTTTTCATTATTATTTTTTGAAATAATATTATAGGTATACTGGGTTCAACAAAGTATATAATTTCTGTTTCTTTTTACTTTCTTAATGTGGCTACTAGAAAATAAAAAATTGTATCTGTGGCTTACATCATCTTTCTCTTGGACAGTGCTGCCCTTGAAGGTGTTCATCTCAGGTCTGTGCCACCTTAGTCTTCAGCACTAAGGAAATGGAGAAGGAAAGGGGTAATAGATATACAAGGCAACACACAGGAGTTACAAAAAACAACATAGATAGGTTTCTGAAACATAAATGGAAAAACAAATAGGAAATAACATGAAACATACAGCCCAAAACTATTATGTGAATTTTTAGAACTTACACACAAAACAGTACTATACATACTACATATATATATAACAAAACTATGTGTACTGCTATATGGGAAAAGACACATGGAGGATGGTTTAGGATGGCAAACAGTAAAAATTTAAGAGCTGTCTGTGGAATGGTGTTAGAATTAGGATTTTGGATAGTTGATAAAGGAAAAATAAATCATAAAATAAAAAACAATAGAGCCTTGCGTAGCCCGATGCTGATAGCCTGCCATGAGCTCTATGCAATAGATCAACTTATTATAGGCACTTGAGTTGTAAAAAGAATATTACAAATTATAAAGACTGGTTAAATGTATTTGTGGACTGATGGATTATTGGAAGTCAGTTAAATTCACAAATACATAATATGTAAAACTACCCTCCATGTGCCCAGAATACTTGACATCTATTGGATAATTCCTAAACTCCAGATGCTTCCAGTCTGCCCGAGTTCAAAAAAAAAAAAAACCCTCTGACTCAAAGGATAAGTGGTGCTTGGACTGATCAAGAGAAAGAGGCATTTGCAAAAGACGGTTTACCTGCAAGGATGAGGGAAGGACTTGTTGCACCTCCATGGAATAGAAAAGTGCTATCCTCCACTTTAGCAAGCAAGATCAAAGTAATGACTGGTCCAAAATATTACTGTTAGTCCAGTTGAAAGTACAAATGTTCTAATACCTTTTCTAACTGCTGGATTCTGCACCATCCACATAGCAGGAACTGTCTCAGTTCACAAATGTGCTGGAAAAAAGTGACTAGAATGAGATAGTGCAATTTCCAAAAGTACTGTACTCAATCCCAGGGCAGAGTGTGTGCACTGGAAGTCTGGTTTGCTAAGAGATAAGGATATTCAGTGATTTGCATTTTGAGGTATGGTCCAGATATTTATGAAAGCAAGGGAAGCAAAGCAATGGGAATATATAGTACTTAGCGAGGCATTCAAGGGCATCTATAACCTGTCCCTGATTTACCTTTTAAAGATTTCTCCCCATTCTGTTTCATGACCAGACTTCAACCAAACCAATTTTTTTTAAATCATCTCCGTGCATTTTTATACTCGGCACTTTTTCTACCCTAGGCCTTCAGTAGTACTCTTCCTGCATTTGAAATGTCTTCAGCCCCATCTCCACCTGATAAAATTCAGTCTACATCAGAACCATGTGTAAATTCTATTCCTTCCGTAAAAACATTATATGAGGACTAGGTAGAAGGAAATGCTCCCTTTGCTGAGCTCTCAAAACACTGAATTATTCTATCATTCTGTGATTACATTGGCCTATAGGAATCCTACTGTTAGAATGAATTAAATGTATGCCTAGTGTTCCATTATTGGAACGCTAAGCACGTGTGAGTTATTTATATCCTACTGCTCAGTGTCATCAGCAAGGACTGATTGTAAAAACTTAAAAAAAATTGCAACCTCAGGCATAAATGGGTTAAGACCAACACTGACTAGAAAAAATGTGATTATTCTTACTAGTAGTAAGCAAATTAGCTTATACACTGAGTCCCCTTGGCCAAAATGAATCTGATACAAATGACTCCTTGCATCATTCCATAGATTTACAAACCCACATTCTCCCAAGTATTTTCATGTTTTTGTATATTTTCCTCCAGCATTTGTCCATACACATGTATGTCCTACTTTACATGCATCTCATCAGAGAACACACACAATTTTGTCCTGCTTTTTTCACTGTATGCACTTACCATATATACCTTTGATATATTTTCATATAACTATTTCAATATAGTTTCATTGTTATTTAATGTCTCTGTAATTCTTCATTGTGTTGACACGTCATCATCACATTAAAAATATCTCTATTTGTGATCACTTAGTTAAGAAAAAAATGCATTTTCTTTCTTTCCTCCCCTCCCTGCGCCCAGGCCCTATGACAAAATATCCACATTAACTCTATATAGACTGAAATAAGCAAGTCTTAAACGGTCATGCTAGTCCTCCACTAGCACTCATTGGTCTGTGTCATAATTACTAGAACAAGGAATCAGAATAATATATTCTATGTCATTTGATAAACTGCCCCATTTCTCACTTACCAAGATGGCCAAATAAATAACAAAGCCCCTTCACAGAAACTCAGTAACTCATCTAGAAATCTGGAAATGACTAGCCCTATATGTTTTCACGCATCTGTATTTTCGGCAAGGATACCCTTGGAAGACAAACTCCCCGTCCTTGGCTCTCGGCAGGGTCTTCCAGACACATGCAGTTTATTTGGACAAAATTCTACTTCTTAATTCTCCAAATGGAGAAGATAGACTATTAGCCCCTTTACACTGGCTAAATTACCAACTACCAGCAGGTAAACACCCTATTACTGCAACACTGCTCTGAGCTTATTATGAGTGTCATTTGCAAAGGTGGAGCCCTTCCTAGAGAAATCTCTGTTTTATTAGCATAAAGAGGTCTAAAGAGCACTGGCCAGGGCCAGGAGGCCCTCCATGGTCCCCTGGGATCACTGTTGATTTATGAGCTCCCACACATTCACCTACGACATCACAATTCATTTCCGTGTAAAATACTCTATTATTCCCCCACCCAAGAGTAAGGTCAGAAAATATCAAATGGAATACAATTTCTTAAGCAAGATGGGGAGAATAACTAGTTTCATAAAAAATTCCAAGACCAAAACCAATTAAACTGAAAAACTAATCTGGAGAGAAAAAGTAACCCAATGAACAAAAAGCAAGTGGGAAAAGCAAGTACAAGTTCCCACAGCGTCATTTCCTAAGTCCCTGGAGGCCATGCCACCCGCATGGACAGAGCCATCCAGCAGCTCAGCGAGGGGGAAAGAGCATGATCTGCGAGAGCAGAAGACCAAGCTGCTAAACGCTGACCCTCCATTTTGAAGCCATGTGACCTCACGGAAGCTCCTTAACTACTTAGAATCTCGTCTAAAATCTCTGTGTGGCTTCACGTGGTGGTTGTGAGGATTGAATTAAAACATCTACTCCTGGCACAGAGTAGGTGTTTATACTTCCGGCTTGATGATCCACCCCATCAACACGTTTGCCCTTTATGTTGCTTACTCTCCTCAGTTAAGCACTGGGAAAACCCTGCTAACTTGCAGTCTTCTGGTCTGGGAGCCTTCCTCCTTAACATGTCTAAGTACATGTCTACTTCTATCCATTTTGTGTAAACTCTGATGTCTAGCTTTCTGAGTTTTTGCAGGGACATAAAATCAGTCCTTTGCACCACCGATGTCTTTATGTTTTGGTATAAGCAAAGACTTTGGATCAACCTCAGGATTACTGTGTGGATTTAACTTTTTTTCTTTAGTTTTTTTCTTTTCTTTTCTGTATGTGAGTGGTAAAATTACCTGCACTTTATCATATACATTTTTAAAAACTTTTTATTGTCACACTTAAGTAGAAGTACTGTTTTGTAGGAAGCAAATAACTTTCTCTTTTTTAGAAAACGAATTATTGTTTAAGAGCTTGAAAAGCGTTTCCAATTAGGATTTCCTTTCCTTTCAAGTTGCCATCTCAGAACGTAAGCACCTTTGGTTTAAGCTGTTGCCAGAAAGGCCACTCTTACTTGCAAATTGTTAGAGGTAAATTGGAGCAAGTTAAAGTCTGGGTGTTCCCCATGCCATTCCACCTTCCTGTGCAAGAGAAGAGCAGAGGGAAACAACTAATATTTTGAGGGAAGAGGCAAAACTTCCACTTCTTGATATAAAATCTCTAATATTCCTCCTCTCTACTTCAGAAAAACTTCTGTCTGGATCCTATCCTCTCACCCACCACTCTTTCAGAGAAACAGCTGTTCTTTTCTCTAGACCAGAATGAATGCTGCTTCCTGTTCCCTCACCTCATTTCTTCCCAGCCCTTGTATGACTATTTATCTAAAATATTTAACGGTATTTGTGCCAAGATAGAAGATTCCTTCCAGCTGTGATATTCTGTGACTCTGTGGTCTTGCATCTTCAGTAATCCTCTCTCCAGCCAGTATCTTACATTTCTTCTATTTCACCTACACTTCCCCTCTGATGTCACCAAATCTGTGCCCTTAAATTGACCAAACTACTATATTGGTAAGGGGCACCCAAGGCCCAAGGCTGCCCAGCAGATGCCACTCTTAAACAGGGATTTTCTTGCTTTGATCATCAAAGTTTCTCACACAGACAAAAGCCCAGATCTTTGGGGAATTCACAGAACATTATAATGGCCCCAACCAGCCCTACCCCAAACTCTACTTAGAGTGGTAAAGAAATGCATTAAACTATTACTCCTTAAGACTGGCCAGGGATCCACGGCTCCAAGAGCACCATCCGACTCTCCCCTCCTACCCAATCCACCACTTTTTCTCCATAGTCCTTAGTGAGGAAGAGGGGTGGCAATTACACTTGCTTATGTATTGTTTCTACCTTTCAACTCTCTCATTTATACACAGAAGACAGCAGAATCTCTTTCTATTTTCACCCTATTCACATGCCAAAATTCACTAGTATTCAGTAAATATGACTTCAGCTACAGGAGTCCTTTTCTTAGCAATGATCTTGTACCTCCAACTTTATAGAACTCTTAATCCCTGCTGTTCATTCCCCTTTGCAGTGCTCACCCCCTCAGACTTAAATCTAAAATTTACCTCTGCACTTTGACCTTCCACTTTGGTCTCCTGTTTTTTGCCATTCCCAGCTGCCCTATAGGAGCACCTTGACCACCCTTGCTTCAGCCCCTGCCACTGGAGGTCATCTTAGAGCCAGGAGTTCTGGCCTCAGCTTCTGGCTCATTAATTATTGAGCACCTACCCTGCTCTAGGCACTGCTCTGGGTGCTAGGAATGCAGAGATGAGTTTTAAACATCAGGTCTCTACCCTTAAATTGCATGTCAGTCTCCTTAGCAGGAGGAAGAGGTGGGCAGTGGCCATCTACTAAGTCCCTCCTCAGATGGAGTTGGGCTGAGGGAGGAATCAGGGAGGAATCAGATACTCTCTATTGAAATGGATTTGTATTTTCCTGGCCTGAAAACTGTTATGCATGTTCTCTACCTCCTTCCTCATCATCCAGTCTCTCCTTAATCCCCTCTAAACTGGTTTCTATCCCCATTTAATCCACACTTCTTAGGACCGGGCCAAAGACCTATCACCACGCTCAACGTCTTTTGTAGTTCATCTACCCAATCACATATGACTCCTGTATTTCAGTTAGTGCAGACACCGATGCACAGGGACCTTTTATTTTCCCCCTATGATTATGAGTCACTGAAACTTATTATTCTTTGTAATTTTTCTCACACCTGTGCCTTTTTTCCCAACTCCCATTGCTACCGAGCTTGCATCCTCTTGTGACTGAACTGTTGCAATATCATCCTAACCAACATCTCCAACTCCATGGTAATTTCTTTCCAAATTATCCTCCACACATCATAAAACACACCTTTCACATGATGGAAGCATCATGTCATGCCTTAGTCTAGATCCTTCAATGGTTCTCTATTGCCTACAGTAAGAGTCTCTAACGTGTGGCTTATTAAACATATAAAGAAACGTTTTCAGAAGCAATAAACTAAATTAACTTTTTAAATAATTTCTGAAAGTCAAGTCCCCTTGGTGGGTCAGGAAGCCCAAAGAAATATGGAAGTTATTATGTAGCAGTTAAGATTATAGGCTCAAGTCTAGGCACCACTACCATGTGAATCCAGGAAAGTTAATTTACCTGAATGTGCCTCAGTTTTCTCATAGGTAATGATACTTTCTTCACAATACAATTGTAATGTGTAATAACTGTATTTTTACAATTATATTGTGAAGACAGTGTTTTAAAGTGTTTTGCATGGAGCCTGATACAAAAACCAACACTGAAAAACATTGTAATTAAAAATATCAGCAGTTGTTCTGATAATCTTAGGACTAGCTGGGTGAGTGTTGACAGGCTTAGGATAGAGGTGGCAACACCATCCATTCTCTGAGGAGATGTAGTCAGATGTATTTAGAATCTGGCAAGGAACCAGAGTCCCCAAGCCTGATCGCTTAACCGAGAAGCTGCCCTAGCTCTAATTGGCTTGTTCCTCTGTACTGATGGTCACCAGTCCCTCCCCCGGGAAGGCAGGACCCCATCCTCCAATCCCCCCAACTCACTCTTTCTCTTCTCCTTTCCAAGGAACAAAGTTCCCTCTCCTTCCAACCATGTCTTCTCTCATTTTCCCATTTTCTTCCCCCTTCTTCTGAAAAATCCATATTTATCGCATTCTTCTTCAAACTATTCCTGAAAAACTAAATGAGACTACAAGTTAGCCTGTGATAGATCACACCAGCCTTCCGCATAAAGGTAAGTTCCATTTACATTAAACATAGTGTAACCCATGTAGATAATCAGAAAGGTTCTGGTCAGTTAGAAGCAGCTCCTCATTAGGAGAAAAGGAAGAGAAACACAAGGTGCAATAATGAGAAAGACCAGGCCAAGCCACTCTAATAAATATTGATTTGGCAGCCAAATGTGCCAATCATGCTACATCGTGCCCTTTCTATCTAGCTTTGTCCTCACATTGTCTCAGGCATTGCTATGGTTATGCAGTTTATGTCTCCGCCTCCATTACATTGTACTTTTCTCAAGAGTCCTGGCCATGTCTTGCTCATGTAAATATCTCCACCTCAGTGTACAGTACTGGGCATATTGCATGGAGATGAGTGAAAGAAGGGAGGAAAAAAAAGGGATGGGGAGCGCGTAAAAGAAGAAAGGAGAGAGCAAGAAGGGAGATGGAGCAAAAGAAACCAATTTGCAGAGTAGCAAAATCAGATAAGGGTTCTAATCCTTAGCTGTGTAAACAGGGACAAATGACTCAACCTCTCTGGCCTTCAGTTGACTGATCTCTAAAATGGGGATAAATTAATAATACCTACCTCAAAGAACTACCATGAGGTTTTAAGAAAATTAATATAGCCAAAGTAACAGATGCAAAGCCTGGGATATAATAGGTGATTGATAAATAATAGCAATTACATTTTTTTGAAAAAAAGGAATGAAGTCACTGCCTATACCATAATAGAGGTGAGAAGGTCTTGGCCTAGCCCTCTCGAGTCTGTCCCCTGGTTTGGCTAGTCCTTTCTGGATCTTTGTCGTTGGAGAGCCACTTTGCCTACATAGCTTTCACTTAAATGGTGCTCTAAATCAAACTGTCCTCTGCCACCATTCTTCCTGGGCTTCTGATTATAATCATGCTGCCTGCTATTAGTACAGGAAGGTTTCAAACTCCTATAAAACAAGAGCTAATTGCCGATCTGCTTAATTAAAGTGAGCCTTTTGTTGTCACATTTACAAAGATAAATGAAATAATCAGCTCTGAACTAATGAGAGATAATCAGATTATGCAGCCCCAATAAATAAAGACCAAAATGCTCCTGATTGTCCCTGTATGTCACAGAAAAGGAGCATAGTGAGCTTTAAAGAAGTGCATATTAGTGAGGTTTTATTTTAACAACAGTGAGTAATTATAGAATCTACTTCACCAACTCAACTTTATTATTCAAATTTGCAACAGTCAACAGAGAACTGATTAGTGCCTTCCTGACTGGAACCCTACAGATTCGTAGCAATTAGTCCTAAGTCATTTCTTAACATAAAAATATACGTAACTTAGAAATAGATATAATTGAATTTAACGCAACATATAACTGATCTAATTTATTCATGAAGGGTATTTATTAATGTAGCATTGTTCACTATTGTTGCTTTGTAAAAGGTAATAGAGACCCTAAACCTTGCTTTTTTATCTCATAGTAATTTATTAATTACTTTACTAAAAATGTTCCATTAGGTATAAAAATAAAATTAATCCAGTATTAACATAGCTGACAGTAAGCAAATTTATGTATTCCTGCGTGTCAAGAAACCAAAATGGCCGTAAGTCAGTTCCTGTAGCCTAGCCTTAAGAGGCCAGCTCTTTTCCTCTAAAACACACACACATGCAGAGAAAGAAAGAGAGAGACATCTCAAGTCCCTAGTCCCTATAGCCAAAGGAGACCAAAGCTTTTCAATACATGAATTGATATGAAGGTAAAGAGAAAATGTTTATTTTGCTCAGATAAAGACAGATTACCCAAGACCGAAAACATATCAAAAGAAAACCCCCTTTCCCAAATGACGGAGATCACTGTGTCTGGAAAAATATCTGCTAAAGTTGTAGTTTCCAAATTTTTCATCACATGGGCCAGTACTATATGTATAGAAAGAGAGAGAGAGAGCCATGCGTAACTTAACAAGAGGAATACATTCTGAGAAACACATTGTTATGTGATTTCGTCATTGTGTGAACATCATAGAGTGTATTTCCGCAAACCTAGATGGTATAATCTACTACACATCTAGACTATATGGTATAGCCTATTGATTGTAAGCTATAAACCTGTACAGCACATTACTGTACTGAATGCTGTAGGCAAGTATAAAACAATGGTAAGTATTTGTGTATCTAAACATATGTAAACATAGAAAAAGCATAGTAAAAATATGGTAGTATAATCTTACGGAACTATTGTCATATATGTGATCCGTCATTAAGTGGCACATGACTGTATTTACATAATACATTATTTCTTAAATACATAAAGAGTGAGTTGCTTTTTATTTTCCCAGTTAAGAATTTAAAAAGAACAATATATCCTCAATATCATTTTACCATCAAAAATAGAAAAGTATAATTCTGGAATAAAGGGCAGGACTTTAAATTGAATACAAACACCTTTATCAAGAATACTCACTATTGTCCTTTTTTTTTTCTCATTTACTCTCCACCAATAGAAAATCCATCTTGGAGAGGCAACTTCCAAAGATCAGAGTTCGGCAACCACAGAGCTAGCTATTCTATTCTCGATATCATAACAGCTCCCTAAAGCCCAGGAGCTGCTGATTTTTAAAGTCAATATTCTAAGTCATTTTGCAGAATTAAAGGTTGATTTGGAAACAGAATAAAGAAACCAAAGCCTTCAAGGCCCACGGATCCACAGCAGCCCCTTCTGGTCTGGCACATAGCTGACCAGGGCTGTGACCTTGGATGAGCAGAGCAGGCATCTGGCAAAAAGCCACCTGAGCAGCATGAGCTTGCAGACGCTCCTGGCAATGAGCCCAGGCTGATTTTCTAAGAAACTCAGAAATTTCAGGTCCAGTCTACTTTTCAAAGCATTTCTAATTTATACTCTACATAAATGCTATATTTTAAAGAAATAATCTGTTACAAAAGGTGGAAGCTTGCCATGGTGCAGGGGAAAGAGCCAGGATGCCTGGCTCCATCTTCAGTTCTACACCCATCATGGTCAATCATTGTCTGAGTCTTGGTTCCTCATAACATGGAGAAAACACTTACTTCACAGGAAAATGAACAGACAGACTGAGAGTTAGAGAACAGCACAATGTGGATCTTTACTTCCAATTTTAGCCTTAAGTTCCTGGATCTAGAATCTAAATAATGTGTTTGGTGCTATGTTGAACCTTAAGTCTTAAACACAATGTCAGTCTATGCAAAATTCTACCTAGTAATTCACTCACAGATCCTAAATAAGTTGGCCCTGTCCTCATTCTTGAAATAATATATTCTTGCTGTCCCTGGAAACCAAGGCATGGATACAAGGGGGAGGGAGAGAAAGGCAGTCATAGATCAAGTGTCTCAAATGTCAATAAATGGCCAAGGAGAGTTATGGAGCACATAAGGGAAGGAGGAGGCTCAGAATGTGGGGCTTGGGATGCCCTTTGACCCCACTCAGAGAGGCCCAGTAATAAATTCAGAGGTGAGGGACATCTTTAGATATTGGAGCCATCCAGGGAAGCCATAGAGAATTTTCCAGCATCATAAACAGTTTGGAAAGAAAAAGATCTAATATGGGAAGACAAGGGCAGAATAGTGAACAAGGGAAAAAGCCTTAGAAAAGTTTTTTTGCTGTTTGGTGGCTGTTGCTGTTTTATCTGAAAATTTTTATGCCATTAGCTTGGAAAATCCTCCAATGGGCCCCTTCCCTAGATCAGGATCTGAGATAATAAAACAGGCACCCCTTGCGGGACCATATTTAGTGACTGTCACCTCAAGAATACTGATACTCAGCCACACTGGCCACACTTGGGATCTAGGAGGATTCATTCAAAATTAAAAGTCTGTGCGAGAAGACTGTGTGGAATCCATGCCTGGATTATTAATCAGAACAAGTAATGGTAGTGCCTGTAATAACCCTGAAGTCTCAATTTCTTTACAGAATAAAAGATTATCTCTTTTATGCCTAGTCCAGCACAGATTGGTTGAGAGGGTTCTAGTCCAGCGCAGATTGGAAAGGGGGCATCTGCTTCATGCAGTTAGTCAGAGACCCAGGCTTCTTCAATCTAGACTGCAGGATTCTGTGCTGGGTGTTTTACATTCAGGAAGAGAAAGAATGAGTATTGCGCAGGGGAGGAATCTAGTGGAGTTTTAGAGGCCAGGCCTAGGAATGGTGCATAGCACATCGTCCCATATTCCACAGGCAGAATGTATCATGTGACCTCACTCAAAGCAGGAGATGTGACACAAAGTCTTCCTGTATGAACTTGTGGCATTGTCTCTGCCACACCAGGAAAGTCCACTGAGAAAGATTAGAAGAAAGAAAATGGAAAACAATCCCTGCACTTAAGTGTAGTAGGTATAGTGCTTGTTAGTTAGTTGGTTAATTATCTCTGTTCCGCTCAATTAGAAAATGTTCATTAAGAACCTACTAGACTCACGGCACTGTGAGAGGCACTGAGGAGAACTTGAGGTAAAGATGACCCAGTTCCTACAGTCAGAGAGGACCATCTACTGAGTGGCATACGACATGGGCAAACACATGACCTCTCTAGCCTCAACGTTCTCATCTGTAAAATGTGACAGCATTGTGTCACTCCATAAGGTGTTGGTGAAGAAGAAATAATACGTGTGAAGTACATGGCGTGTCGCAGTCTGCTTCTCCTCCTCCTCCTCCTCTTCCTCTTTATCCTTCTGCTCTTCCTCTTTCTTCTTTGTCTGCATCTTTTTCTCTTTATTCCCCTAATCCTCATTCTCCTGCTTTTCCACATCCTCCTCCTCCTTGTCATCATTAGTACTATTATTATAAGGTGTTGTATGTGGACAAAGCACCATAATGATTCAAAGAAAAGGGAAATTTCACCCAATTGGAGAACCAGGAAAACTTTAGAACACATTGATATTTTTGGAGGGTCCTAAAGAATAGGTACAATTTTCATAGATGTGGAGGGAAAGGAAAGGCTTTCCAGGTGAGGGGCAGTGAGAGTAAGGACATCCGCTGAGAAGCACAAGGCAAGGCCCTCACCTGAACACAGAGATGATGGAGCTAATGATGGGACAATGGGGTGGGGAAAGAAGGGGAAATTTGACAGAGGAAACAGAAGTCAAAACAATCAAAATGAACTAGACGGTTGGGTAGAAGATGTTTCCTTACCTGGTCAAAGCTCCTCCCAGGAGCTGCTCAAGCTCATTTTCAAACCTACCAATCCAGGGCTAAAACAGAGAGATTTAAAGATCAGGAATCCCTGTGAGAGGAGAATATATATGACATACAGAGGGGAGCTGGGACGAGCACCGGGAGGAATGGTGAAGAGCGTAATGAAGACCCTGGTGTGTATCCGAGGCATAGGAAAGGTAGGGAAAGTTAGAGACAATTAAAAATTGATTGGGGACCTCCCGGGAGCATTGGTACTGAGAAAAGAAAACAAGAGCTTGTATTTCCAGTCAGGCCTATATGGATGAATGTGTGTATGAACCTGGACACATCACATCACCTCTCAGAGCCTCAGCTGTCTCATCTGTAAAATGGAGGTAATAAAATCTCAGAGGGTCACTATGGGGATTAAATTAAGTTGTATAATTTGTGTTGAACACTGAGCCCAGTGTGAGTCACCACAAGAACTCAATTGATGTTAGTCATTATTACTGTTATTTATCACTAATTCTGCTAAACTCCAGATCCTGTTCATTTATCAATAGGCATGTGATAAATATGTGATGAGTACATACTCAAAATATACTGAAACAGGCTGGGCACAGTGGCTCATGCCTGTAATCCCAGCACTTTGGGAGGCCGAGGCGGGTGGATCATGAGATCAGGAGATCAAGATCATCCTGGATAACACGGTGAAACCCCGTCTGTACTAAAAATTAAAAAATTATCCGGGTGTGGTGGTGGGTGCCTGTAGTCCTAGCTACTTGGGAGGCTGAGGCAGGAGAATGGTGTGAACATGGGAGGGGGAGCTTGCAGTGAGCCAAAATCGTGCCACTGCACTCCAACCTGGGCAACAGAGCAAGACTCTGTCTCAAAAAAAAAAAAAAAATATATATATATATATATATACACACATAACATGGACAAACACATAACCTCTCTAGCCTCCCAGAGGCCCAGGGAGGTTAAAGTGCTCAAGATCAGGTCTTCATGAAGGAGTAATTCAAGGACTCATGCGCACATCTGTCTGATAAACACACATAAACACTGAAACATAGATGATTAAGGTGATGGTTCTGGAAATAAAACATAAGAGCCAAAGCCTTTTGGTTCCCCAGTTTCTGGATAAAAAGATTTAAATGTGGAAAATGGGATACATTTCACCAAATCTGTATCTTAATTAAGGAGAATAGAACTCTCAGTTTGTAAGTTAAAATGTAAACTCTTGAACTGCAGAGAGAAGGTACCAGAATGAGTTGTAAGCTACGATCTCTAGAATTCAGTTCATTTGTTGATTACGTGAAAAGTACACATTGAAAAGAAATGGCACTATGGCCATCATTCAAATGCAAATTGAGTCAAAGATAAACGGTTTCAGCATAAATAGCAAAACTAAAATGCAAAAGATAGAACCTGCCAAGGCCCTTCCACTAGAAGCACCACAGTGAGGACAGAGGGGGTTGTTGACATGCATCAAAGTGGGAAGACGTTACCATCTGTGGTCCCAAGAACCCTTTCTGGATTAAGCAATTCTGCTTCCCACAGAGCTCCTTGAAGTTAAATAACTACAAGGAAGAACATCAACTGTGGGATTGAAATGACCAAATGGAGGTGAAAACTCTCACTGGGTCATGAGAATTATACAAGTAATGCATAAAAAGCATTTAGCAACATGGATGCAGCTGGAAACCATCATTCTCAGCAAACTATCGCAAGAACAGAAAACCAAACACCGCATGTTCTCACTCATAGGTGGAAATTGAACAATGAGAACACTTGGACACAGGAAGGGGAACATCACACACCAGGGCCTGTTGTGGGGTTGGGGGAGGGGGAGGGATAGTGTTAGGAGATATATCTAATGCAAATGACAAGTTAATGGGTGCAGCACACAAACATGGTACATGTATACATATGTAACAAACCTGCACGTTGTGCACATGTACCCTAGAACATAAAGTATAATAAAAAATAAAAAAGTGTTTAGCAAAGTTCCTAGTACAAAGTAAGCAACTGCTAAACGTTGGCTGTTAGTGTGTTATGAAACCACTTTTGTGTATGAGGAAACTGAGGTTCACAAAAATAAAGTGACATTCACAAGCTCATGAAGGTATCATACCATGCAAATGTCCACACTACTAATCTTTATCCTATACCTTTGGTCCAACAATCTGTATTGAGAATAGCACAAAAGAATCTCTCAGTAAATGTTATGACAATGGGAGAACATGGTCTTCATCTTTGTCCTTTAAAAGAAGGTAGTATCATCTTCCATAAATCCCTTGTTTGTTCATGTTGACTCCAATGCAACTGCTGGAGTCGGCTTCCAGAAGTAGATTCTTTCTCTATGGAATTACCAATTCCCTAGTCTCCCACGTGGACCAAATTAACACTGCTTAGTGCTAGGGAGATCATATTCCCTTTTGATATTGAAACCTATAATTTTTGATCAATTAGAGGCTGGTTACAAAAACAATCAATTGATATTTAACTCACTGAGCCAGTAATCATTACAATTTCACTTTGGAGTCTCCCACAGAAAATGATTTGCTATATTTTGAAATTCACAACAGGCCTTCAGAAAAGCAAAACAACTGATAGGGTTTTTTTCTCTCTTGCTTTATCAGGGAATGTGGTATTTGCTTCCATTTTTAGCATTTGAAGTTTGAAATTACTGGACACAAACACAAGGATAGCAATTACTATATCAAGTTCAGTTACAAAGAAAGATGTTCCAGAAAACACTGTGGTTTTATTCTGAAACGCTGGTATTGTCTGGAACGTGGGTGATGTAGACACCTTAACAGTAATACAATGAAAAGCTGCCTGTAAAATAAGAGCATCACTACCATTAAGGAAACTCACTATGTACAGGGTGCTAAGGCTCATTAACCTATACAAAATTACCTTATGATGTAGATAGTTTGTTCCCATTTTAAAAAGGGGTTCCCAGAAGCCCAGAGAGGTTAAAGTGCTTAAGGTCAGGTCTTCATGAAGGAGTAATTCAAGGACTCATGCCCACATCGGTCTGATTTTAAAGGCTCTGTCTTTCACACCCAGCCACTAATCTTTGTAGACTGGGCTGTCTGCAAGCTGGTTCCCCCAAAATCAGTTCTCCTGCTGGGAGTAGCCCCTGGCATAGAAAGCCCAGCACAGGCTTTAGAACCAGACTGATACTGGCTCAAACGTTGACTCTGCCTCCTTACCTGCTGTGTGACCTCAGATGAGGCATTAAACTTCTGGTTTCTCTTTTCACAAAAAAAGGTAGATTTAAAAAATTATAGACCAACCTCAGCGATATTGCAGGTTTGGTTCCAGACCATAGCAATAAAGTAAGTGCCACAATAAAGTGAGTCACATGAGTTTTTTGGTTTCTCAGTGTATATAAAAGTTATGTTTATAAGACACTGTATACTCTGTTAAGTGTGCAACAGCATTATGTCTAGATAAGAAATCTACATGCCTTAATTAAAAATACTTTATTGCTAAAATATGCTAATGATCATATGAGACTTCTTCAGTGAGTTGTAATCTTTTTGCTGGTAGAATATCTTGCCTCAATGGTGACGGCTGCTGACTGATCAGATCAGGGTGGTGGTTGCTGAAGGCTGGGATGGCTGTGGAAATTTCTTAATATAATACAACATGAAATATTTATCTGTAGCATGCCATGCTATTTGATGGCATTTTACCTATGGTAGAGCGTCTTTCAAAATCAGAGTAAATCCTGCCAAACCCTGCTGTTGCTTTATCAATTAAATGTCTGTAATATTCTAAATCCTTTGTTGTCACTTCAACAAGGTTCACAGCAGCTTCACCAGGAGTAGATTCCATCTCAAGAAACCACTTTCTTTGTTCACCCATGAAAACCAACTCCGTATCCATTCAAGTTTTATCATGATATTGCAGCAATTCAGCTACATGATTAGGCTCTACTTTTCATTCTATTAATAGTTCTCTCACTCTTTCTACCATATCTGCTATTACTTCTTCCATTGAAGTCTTGAATCCATTAAAGTGGTCTATAAGGGCTGGAATCAACTTCTTCCAAAATCCTATTTATATTGATATATTGACTTCCTCCTTTCAATCACAGATGTTCTCAATAGCATCTACAATGATGAATTCTTTCCAGGTTTTCCATTGACTTTGCCCAGATTCATCAGAGGAATCACTATCTATAGCCTTATAAAACGTGTTTCTTAAATAATAAGCAAACATTGAAATTACTCTGATCCATGAACCACAGAATGGATGCTGGGTTAGCAGACATGAAAACGTTAATTTCCTTGTACGTCTCCATCAAAACTCGTGGGTGACCAAGTGCATTGTCAGTGGGCAGTGATATTTTGAAAGGAATTTTTTTAAAACGGTAGGTCTCAAAAGTAGTCTTAAAATATTCAGTAAACCATGCTGTAAACAGTGCTATCACCCAGGCTTTGTTTTATTTATAGAGGATCAGGAGAGTAGATTTGGCATAAAGGTCCTAGAAGTTTTGTAATGAGAAATTATCATTGGCTTCAACTTAAAGTCACCAGCTGCATTAACCTCTAATGAGAGACTCAGCCATTCCTTTGAAACTTTGAAGCCTCGCATTGACTTCTCTAGATCTGAAAGTCCTAGATGGTGTCCTCTTTAAGTAGAAGGCTGTTTTGCCTACATTACAAATTCATTATTTAGTGTAGCCACCTTCATCTATGATTTTAGCTAGAGCTTCTAGATAATTTGTTGAAGCTTCTCCATCAGCACTTGCTGCTTCACTTTGTACTTTTTTGTTATGGAAATGACTTATTTCCTTAAACTTCATGAACCAACCTCTGCTAGCTTCAAACTTTTCATCTACAACTTTTTCATCTCTCTCAGCCTTCATAGAACTGAAGAGAGTTAAGCACTTGCTCTGGATTAGGCTTTGACTTTAGGGAGTATTGGAGCTGGTTTGATCTTTATCCAGATCACTAAAACTTTCCCCATATCGACAATAAGGTTGTTTTGCTTTCCTATCATTCATGTACCCACTGGAGTAGCACTTTTCATTCCTTCAAGAACTCTTCCTTTGCATTCACAACTTGGCTAACTGTTTAACACAAGAGGTCTAGCTTCTGGCCTATCTCTGCTTTGACATATCTTGCTCACTAAGCTTAAAAGACAAACACTTAGAGGCCACTATAGGGTTATTAATTGGCCTAATTTCTTTTATTGTGAAAAAAGTTATTATTCATTTGATGTTGGGCTAGGGAAGATCTTTACAAGCAAAAAAGTTTAAAAAATGACTAACAGATTTGAATGACATAACAATTTTATATCAAATGTTAGCAAGGGCTCAGGGAAGCACATGCTCTCATGACTACTGGTGGGAACAAATGGGCGTAATTTTTCTGAAAAGCAGTCTGGCTGAACACATTGAAAGTCTTTAAAATGTTCATGCTCCAACTCAATAAGTCAACATCTAGGAATTTTTCCTGAAGAACTAATAAGAGAGATATAAAAAAAAATTGAAAGACTGGAAGTAACATAAATGTTCAATAATACATATATGTTCAACAACAGGAGACAAGTAAATACGAAATATTCATATGACAAGATACATCTGGAATTGGCCAAATTTCAATATTGTTGAAGTGGCATCATTGTGTGGGGTAAATACCTGAGGTTCGTTGTCTCATGCCAGGGAAATCGAGGACACAGACATACAAGAAGTGAGTTTAAGAGCAGAGGTTTAAGAAAAGAGAACATCTCTCTCTCTCATGCAGAGAGAGATGGGCACACAAGTAAATTTTTTGGTTTTGTGGTGAAATGCCTGGGGTTTTACAGAGGAGCTTAAGGAGGTAGTGTCTGATTTACACAGGGCAGAGAGATTGGTTGGACAAGGTATGACGTCATTAGAGTGGCCATCCCACTCTAATCTTTTGTTATGTGCTTGGGTTTTCTACTTGGCCAGCACCATGTTGTCTATTCCTTACTGTACACGTGGTTGACAAAGAAAAGGGAAGATGGAGCCGCCATGTTCAACATGCTTGGCCCCCAAGTACCCTTTTCCTATTGGCACAGCTGCCAGCATTCACCCATGCCAGCTTCCAGCTTGCTTGTCTATGTCTGTAGCTTTATTTTACGGGCTGCTCTTTTTTTTAGAAAAGAAATGATTTGGGGATTGCTTTTCATTAAAGAGAAAACGTTACTGAGGACTTCCTTACCCTCACTATCTGCCTAAATAATTCCTTTTAACTCCTCTGTCATTGTTGTGTCTCAGGGAAGAGAGAAGCCCGGGGATAGGGAGAAAGATAGGGGAACAGCCAGTTGGTGAAATCATAACACTCACAATATTTATTGGTTAAGCTCACTCATCGTCTCACATGAACATGATTTGTGGTGCTGCAAAACAATTGCAATAGTAATATCAAAGATCGCTGATCACGGATCACCGAAACAGAAAATAATAATGATGAAAAAGTCTGAAATATTGCAAAAATTACCAAAATGTGACATAGAGATATGAAGTGAGTACATGCTGTTGTGAAAATTGTGACAATAGGTTTTCTTGACATAGGGTTGCCACAAACCTTCAGAATGTAAAACATGCAATATCTGCAAAGTGCAAAAAGGAAAACACAGTAAAACGAGATGTGCCTGCATTAAAAATATGTGTTAGAATATTTAAATAATGTTGTGATAATGTTTTGTTGGTTGTGCTTGAAGCACAATCAGCTTCTTGGGAGAAAGTATGGTATGGTGGTAACACTACAGACTATATAAAAACATATCATCTGGGTTTGAGTTTTGACCCTACTGCTTAATAGTTCCATGAGGTTGGACAAGTCATTTGATCTCCTAGTTTCTCCATCTGAAAATTGAGATATTTATGATACTTACTTCATAGGATTAATGTCATAAATATTAAATGCATTAAAAGGATAAAATAGTACAGTGCCTGCTACATAGTAAGTGCTCCATGTGCTACTATAATCACTTCAGCTTTCAGAAATATTTGCTTTTGCCTAATACCAGAGCTTCCCGACATGGCCTCAAATGCCCCTGAACTTCCTCTTAAGAAGCTCTCCTGCTGGGAAACTACATGGGTTACCTGCCCTCCATTGTGAGTAGGCACTTCTCCGTCCTAGTTTTTCTGTTTCCAGTCTTCCCAATCACTGCCATACCCCTAAGCATAACACATGATCTTCACCACACCAAGAAAACAGAATCAGACTGGTTGTGACTAACACAACCAAGATCTCCATGAGGCCAAATCTTTTATTAAGTTTGTTCATTCACTACTCAAATATATTTCCTTGGCATAAAAAGTGCATAACAAAAACATGGGAAAACATATCTTCAGACTTCCTCATCTTCCTAAGTGCATTGCTCTGCACACCTGGGAGAGCCACAGCTGGGTTCTTTGCTTCTTCAGACTGGTAGGATTTCACATTCTTGTAGCTTTCTATTTTCAGTTAAGTCATGCCTCCCCACCTAGTTTCCATTGCATGCCTGTTACGAGACACAACTTGTGAACCCCCTCAGCAGTCCTTCTCAGAATGTTAAACACACAGTAGATGGTCAATAAATACTTGTTCATTGTATTGCTAAGCATATTTTCCATAAGAAATATAGCAATTCAGTGTTGTGGTGCATATGCATTAAGGCTTAAATAGCCTTGCCTGGCCCTGTTACCATTATGCACTATTTTCTCCCTATAATTCTGTTGAAGTCACCAATGACTTCCATGTTGACTAATCCAATTATCATTCGACCTATCACTGGTATTTAACACAGTTGATTACCCTCTTCTTGATTTCGAGAATACTATGTTCTTGGTTTTCCTTTGGCACACCGGTGGCTCCTTCTCACTTCTCCCCCAATTTTCAACGTTGAAGTGACCTCAGTTTTTTCTATTCTCTATCTGCCCTTACTTTCTTGAGGATAACATTAAATTCCATATTTTTTGATGCTCTCTATTGTCAACAACTTCTAGGCTTCCTCTGAATTTCTGACTTAATGATCAACTACCTACTTGACCTAACAGATATTTTTTAATTAAAATGTCTTAAGATACACTCCCAAAAGTCTCTCCTAAGCATCATCCCTGACTTTTTTTTCTCTCACACCCAGGTCCAGTTCATTGGGAAATTCTGTTGGCTCCATCCAGCATTTGGCTACTTCTAGCATCTCATGCTGGGGCCACCATGATCTCTCCTGAATTACTGTAACAACTCCCTAACTGCTTCTATCCTTGTCCCCAACCGTCTCCTCCCAACATAGCAGCCAGAAAGAGATTATGTCACTTATCTGTTCAAAATCCTTTAAGGGATCCTCATTTCACTCAGAATAAAAATTGTCCATAAAATGGCACACAAGACGCTGAATGATCTGGGCCCAATTCTCTCTGACCTCATCTCCCACCACTTCCCCTTTCATTCACTCTGCTACAACCACCCTGTGTTCCTTCGTGTTTCTTAAACACACCAAGCATGCTTCCAGCTCAGGGCCTCTGCACTGGCTATTCCCTCTGCCTGGCATGCTCCTTACTCTTTCTCTTCCCTCAACTCAACTGTCACGTTCTCAGTAAAGCCCACACTGACCACCTCAGCATTCCTGTCATCCACCATCTTCTATTGTACTCTAATATTTTATTTGTTATGTTTAATATTTATTGCTTGTATCTTTGCAATCTAAGCTCCATGCAAGCAGAGTTATTTGTTGGTCTTGTGCCCTGTTGTGTCCTTGATTCTCAGAACATTGCTTGGCATGTAGAAAGTTCTCAATATTTGCTGAGCAAATTAAATTAATGTGGGAAATGCATTCTCATGCTTTGACTTATGAACAGATTTTAGAATGTAGCCCATAACTATTGTAGGCAGTAGGTAGCCAATTTGCTCATTTTTCTGCAAAAGCAAGCATTTCACTTATGATATAGATACCCTAAATATGTCCCTAGGGAACATTTTACAAGATTGGTACGTGATTAACAACTTCAGGTACACAGAATAAGGGGTGGAAACCATAGCGTTTTTTAAAAAACTTTTGCTCAAGTTCACGTTCACATACAAAATTGCTTTCTGTGGTTTTTATTCCATCTCATTAGTACTTTGGATCTTTCTCTTTAATTACCTGGAAAAGCAGCACAGCATAGTAGTTAAGAAAAATAACAATGGAGCCACCGGTCTGGGTTTGAACCTCTGCAAACCTCTCTGAACCTTTTGTTGATGACATTCAAGTATAAAGTCTATTACAAAAAACTTTTGACAGTGGTCCTCCAACCCAGTTTGCTCATTACTTGGAATAGTCTGCTTCTTTGCTAAACAGCACCATGTATTAGAAAGTTCTGTATACAGTAATAAGCTAAAAATCTAGCTTCCTATCACTTTCAAGCAGTGATTCTAAAACTGGTCCTTTCAGCACTGGAGAATATAAACACCATCTACAGAAGCTCCTAAACAAAAATTCGAAAATTTTTTAGATTTCTATTTTTGACTGCTGATTTTGAGCATAATAATTGTTGTGCCTTCCTTGCCTCACAAATGCCATGGAATTCAGAAGAAGTATATTGTATATTAGTGTGTCCCAGATATTGTACTCATGTTGCTCAAGGTGGGTCCTTTCCAACCTCACCTGTGCCCCTCACTGTATGCACTGAAGCATGAACCAATTCAGTGCTCTTACTTAGTGAGCCATCAGTACGTTCTCTCTATTCACCTTCACTTTCTGCTTACAAGTAAACTATTTAGACAGCCAGCTCATCTTTCCTTTACATACTCCCTTTCCATGTCGTGTCTTTCTTAATCACATGGTAATGTTGCCTATAATAATTAGGGCTTTTCCAATCTTAAAATCTCATTATTCTAATAAATGCACAAACTTTATCCTAGGCCTGCATAACTGCTCATTCAGAAATTACTTTTTATGTCTCCATATAAACTTTCAAAATAAATTACATATTTCCCCACTTCTGAGGCTTTTGCTCTTTTATCCTTCACATCTGATTTACTGCAAAAATGTCTTTGGCAGCATTCACAAAAATGTGTCGTTGAGGTACAATCAACAGAATTCCAGGGAGGCCCCCAACAGACTTCATAACCAGTTAATTCACTGGTTCTGGGTGTCAGAGGTAGTTCAGCTACTTGGTGGGAAAATTGCAAGGAAAATTGGAAGACTGTAAATAAGTGTATAAGTCCATTCTCACATTGCTATAAAGACACTACCCGAGACTGGGTAATTTATCAAGAAAACAGATTTAATTGACTCACAGTTCCACATGGCTTGGGAGACCTCAGGAAACTTATAATCATGGTGGAAGGGGAAGCAGGCACATCTTACACGGCAGCAGGTAAGAGTGAGAGAGACAGTGTGTGAGCACAGGAAAAACTACCACTTATAAAACCATCAAATCTCATGAGAATTTACTCATTACAGCATGGGGGAAACTGCCCCCATAATTCAATCACTTCCCACCAGGTCTCTCCCTCAACACCTGGAGACTGCAATTCATGATGAGACTTGGGTGGGGTCACAAAGCCAAACCATATCAGAAGGGATGATTGAAATAGTTAGTTGGTGATGTTTGGGAGGAAAATGTGGCATCCACAATACAGATTTGAAAATTGTCTACTACAAAGTAGTAGCCAAAACAGAGAGAAAATGAACTTTCCTTTAAATTGTACCCTGATGAACAATGATCTGTTGACTAAGATCTTTCCATCTTTTTTCCTCATTTGGAGATCATTGCCACAGAATTGGGGTTTGACGCAAGATGCTCAGCTTCATTTGAGTAGAGTTCAAAGCCCTCCTTGTATTATATTATGCACCAACTCAGTCCCTTCTACTCCAGGGAAACTCACCGACCACCACCTGAGCATATCTTGCTGATTGTCCCCTCAGTGGTATTGCTCGAACCATTTCCCTGGAATAGAATCCTTGAGGATCCTTCCCTTCAGTGCCCATCTGCCTCAACCTCGTCAATCTCTGTCAAAGTCCAAGCTCAAAAGTGTAAAAGGCTCCTCTAAACTTAAGACCCTTGTGACCTTCCTCTGTTGCATGAATGTCTGTCTTGTCTACCAAATCAGAAGGCAGAACCCCTGAAGATAGAAGCAATATTCTTTGCTCCTTTTTAATCCCCCATTGACTGTAAGTGTTATAGTTCTGCACACTCAGCCAATTAATGTTTAGGATATTAATGGACAGGAGATACCTTTTTATTAAACTCCTAATGGAGCTTCCAAATCATTGTTTCTTTGCCAAATATCAACAGTATTTTTTCTACAGCCAGCACTATCCCCTTCTCCCTATCCTGCAAGCTTCAGCATGGTGATTGTACCTTCTTCCTTATGATTCTAACTCTGGTCTCAGAATGCGATGCATCTTTCTTGATGGCTTCAGCATCCAGGTAGATGACCTGGATTACAGCTACTTGATCACCCCAAACTGAACAATCTTCAATTCTGGGTCACTTAAGCTGCCAATGGGCAAGTCCAAATATCATCACTTAGACCTAGTAACTAACCTGTACATTGTGAAAACCTGAAATGCTACACAGTCTCCCCCTCTATCAGTGAACCTGCTTATCTCGCATCAGTCAGGTGAGCTAAGCGTCCATCCCTGACTGCAGCTCTTAGAGAGTCTTTCCCTTCTGTATACAACAAGAGCAATAGTATGGAGTTTACAATGGTGTAGAGAAGATAAAAATAAATAACCTATGAAAGATTCCACACACAGTATGTGCTCACTAAAGCAAGTCTCTCTCTTTCTCTCTCTCTCTGCCCACCCTCTTCCCTCTAAGAATGAAGAGCTAATGCCTCCTGAAGTAGCCATTCTAACTCTGAGCCTCTTTGACTATTCTAGAAACTCCTTTTTCCTTCTGAACCAAAATCTGTGTCCCAGGGTCCCACTCAGGAGTCTCTGCACAGCTCTCTGGAGCTGTAAGAATAAGGGTGACCTTTCTTCCTCCAGGTCAGCTTGCCAGCAGTCTTTGGACAATTCACACAGCCCCTTGAGTATTTTTCTTCTCCAAGAGGATTATCCTCCCCACCTTGCCTCCGCCTGCCCCTCTGAGCCCACGATGTCGTGGCAATGTTAGTCTCCTTCCACCTAGCATATTCCAGTAACTTCTGCCAGAACACCAGTCCCATTCGAAAGTCCCAGGAAAACATGAACAACTAAAGTCAACAATTTTCCCTGATCCAAAACGGCTGAAAAATAAGTCCTTCCCGCTGCTTTACTGACAAATCGAACTCTACGAGGGAGAGGAAGGACTGCAAGAAATGGTAATGCCGAGTGAATGAGGATTTTTTTTAGAGTCTTGAATCCTAAGGGCTTGTCTTGTTCTTTTAACTAGAAAGTTTGAGTCTTGATCCATTAATCCAGAGCTAATAAATGTCTGGTGGCAATTTGCCAGTTTGAACTCACAAGTGCGAGCTTATTCATTATGAGGAAGTAGCGATCTCTGTGGGGAAATGCTTGCAAACAGGATTAGCGGAGCAAGGGGGAGGGCAAAGCCTTTGGTGAAAAATGTGCCCATTGCTAATCAATGGCCAACAGCTTCTCGCTGCAATGAGATGCAAAAAGCAATCACAGCTCAGTGATTTTTTTTTTATATGTTCATTTGCCAAAGCAAGAAGTGAACTTTGTGGACTGGCTGAGTCAGGATTTCCAAAACTTTTCCATGGGAGTGTTCCTGACACCAATAGCCAGTAAGCTTGAGTCTCTGGAGGTTCAGAAACAAAATTTAAAAGCTCAAAATGCAGTCAAAGCCTCCGGTTTATTCTTTAATATTCATGTAAATTTAGCATCTTATTCCACAATATTATATTTGTTTTCATATAAAAAGCATAGGTTTCCCCCTATTTCTACGCAATTCCTTGAGCCCCAGCCCACACACCATTCCGCTCCAGAGCTTCATGTGCTCCACTTTGAGAGAAAGGGACTGACTTCACTTTAAGTGAGGTCTCAATGATCACATCAGTGGTGGTTTCTTACTCAGATCTACAGGTTTATTGATTCCAGAAGGAATTACACCAGCAGGTACTGCACTGTAAAGTCTCAGTATCAAAGACAGACAGTTTGGATCTTGGATTACATTCATGTATCCTGGGACCTGAGGCTGTTTAATTTCTCCAAGGCTTAGATTCCTCATCTGCATGGAGCTATCTACTTCATAAGCCGTGATGAGGACTAAGTCAGGTCAGGTGTGTAAGGTGCTCAGCACCATAGGTGCAGCATAAATGTTTCTTATCATACTGGTGGTATTGCCAGACACCTAGAAGGTTCCTGCCTTTGTGTGGTAAAGAGAATCTTGGAAATGGAGTCTGAAGTCCTGTATCTTCATTCTTGATTCTGCCATTAGGTAGCAATATAGTCTGAAATGAATGCTTTTAAGCTAAAATCTACCTTCTTCTTCTTCTTCTAAAATACAAGTTTCCAATGGTTAACTATTTAAGGGGCTTTAGTGCATAGGAGAAACAATATGAATAAACCTACAATCTGAGCTTTTTCTCCCTCTACAGCAACATAGAACAATAATAATAAATGACAATATTGAGCCCACCACATGCCAGGCATTAGCTACATTTACCTACAATCCCCTGTCTAACTCTCATAAACTATATAGTAAGAGAATAAGAAACTTGCCCATATTGGTAAAGCTGAGAGTTGAACCAAGTCTGAGTAACTCCAGAACCTGAGCACTTAATCATTATGCCCTGCTAACCTACCCTCCAAATGAGCCAAAGACCTGCTTATTTACTAATTCAGAGGGAAAGGAACTTATTTGGGAATTCTCTCTAGAGGCCCTTTAAGATTCCTGGCTGTTTGTTGCTACAGTTGACCAAGCACAGACTGAGGCTGTGATTGCAGAGTTAGTAACTAGTGAGGTCAGAGAAGGAGTAGCACTGAAGTTCTAGGCCCAGCCTTCCTTCTGAGGGGCCAACAGGTCTAAGATGCTGTGGGGTTGGAGTTACAACGACTAGGATTTGATTTCCAGCTTAAATGACAACCAGCTCTATGATCCTCTGCAAGTTACTTAATCTCTCTGAGAGGACACATAAAGTTTTACCATAAATAAAATAAAATTATAATCTCTACATTGCAAAGATTGCTGGGAAGAATAACAGAGATTGTATAAAGTGTCTAACAGAGAATGTGGCTAATAATTAGAGCTATTATAATTCATTACCTTTTTTAAGGCAAAATCTTTCAAAAAGGAAACCAAAATACATTTTCAGAAGTCACATTATATAAAATGTAAAATCTCAAATACCCTGTTATGTCTCTCTAGAACATTAAGCAAATACGAGCAATTGTCAAATAATTCACAAGTGGTCTCTCTCTAAAAGATTTTACCTCTCTCTCAACCAAAGCTGCCTTGAAGTAGCTAAATTCTGACAGAGAGCAAAAATCCATGTGAGTTAGCAGACCAGTCTCCTGGGGAGCATTCAAATGATTCTTGAATAATTTTCAAACCTAATTCTATTTGCACTTTCCACTGTTCTAAAACCAAATCAAAATTCACTGGCAAACAAGGAGCATCCTGCCAGGATCTCATGATTTCTCACGTGAAATTTCATCACGCAGAGCAAGCAGCAAAGGAAGGTGGGTTTAAGAGACACGTGTTCAAATTCCTGATGATTTTTCTCTTCCTGCTGAGAAAGATGGACCAAGAAGAGTCAATCATTGGACCTCATGGATTTCAGCCGATAAGCTCCTAATTGACCGGTGTGTATTTAATCGGGAAGAATCGCTATAGAATTCCTGAAGACAAAAGGAAGGGGGTATGAACCCCACATGGAGTACAGGACAATGTGCTGGTTCCTGCTCCCTCGGGGGCAGTATTCATGGCTGAGTCCTGAAAATCAGGAAGAAGGACTAATTCAAGGACAACCCCATGGGGTTCCTAGTCTGTGCTCTCCTCCTCCCACGCAGCCTGCCAGTGTTGCGCCATAGTTTCCTGGCAGAGCCAGAAGAGTGGGGAAAAAGCTGGGAGGGAGGTGGAGGGGGCACTCAGGTGGCTAAACTGATCCTGACAGCAGCTACCAGGACCAGTGGTCCTACCTGATTGAAACTTTGGGTATCCCATGCTGGAGAAGGCCTTTACTGTTATTAGTCAATTAGCCAATTTAACCAAAACAAGAACTAGACTGGCACTTCTCAAGGACCTGCATCCACTTACCAATACGCACAGCTCCAAGAAAGCTGATGTAGAAGGTGTTATAGGTGTATACAAATTAAGAGTTCAGACTCCAGAGCCAGCCTGCTTCTCTGCTGGGCCACCTAAGACAAATTACTTAACCACTCTGCCTTAGTTTCTGCATTATGAAAGGTGGAACAAACAATCATAGTATCCATCTCATGGGGCTGTGATGACAATTAAGTGAGTGACTACATGTAACGTAGACCAATGCCTCACACATAGTAAGTGCTCAATACAGATTATTATTCTAAACCATGCACCCCTTTGCCATATAGTTACACAGCTTGCTTAGAGCTCACTAATTGCTTTCAGGTTCTCATTCAAATTTCATGACAACCCGGAGAGGCCTGGCAGGAACCATTATCCCCACTTCACAGATGGAAAACCTATGGCTCAAAGAACTTATGGGATTTGTCCAAGGCCGAGGTTATGAACCTCATAATTATCAGAGGAGGCACCTGAAACCAGGGGTTTGGGTGTCACATATAACACAGCTTATGTAGAATTTTGGCTAAAATGTTTAATTAAATTGAAAAAAATACTTCCATTTTAACCCTGATTCCACCTATGTATCCAGCTGGAGATCATTTATCCAACGTGTGGGCTCACAGGGCAGCACTGGATTTTTAGCACTCAGCTGATCAGGGCACCTTGTCAGGTAGCAGGCCATTCCCAGGAGCCAGATCCTGTTCCTTTCCCACTTGCTGTCTTGAGTTTGAGGCACTCCACAGTCACGTGGAATAGGACCAAAGCCAGCAGGCAAAAAATGGCTTTGGGGAAACTAGAGTTAGTATCTTGAAAATATATGACCATTCTGGCCAAAATCGCCACACAGAGACTCACACAAAAGTTTCCTGAATTTCCACGTCACATGACAAGCAGCTCTGTAATAAGCTCTCTCTGGTGAATAAAAGTTTATCTGCACCACCAATTGTATTTCACATACCCAAAAAGCAGACTAATCACAAATTTTAAAGTGGCCAATGACAGGATCATCTCAGAGCTGAAGAACCACTTATGTTCTCTCAGCCAGTTGGGGAATGTTACCCCCGCAGGTTTGGATTGCTCAGATTTGCAAAGAAAACAGGTGAAAAGAGAACCGGTGACAGCTGGCCAGTGATTATTCACAGAAACTCCTGATTCAGACAGGAGTAAGTCACATGAAAGGGAAGGATAGAAAAGGAGACGCCAAAAAAGCATTTGGCCCTTGAATTCTCTGACAAGGAGCAGATGGATGTAATCAATTACTTAAATAATTCACAAGGCAGAAAGCCTGCTTTCACCTGAATTATCTAGATAATTTTTAAAGATATAGTTTGGGTGAGGATTTCCTTGTAATCCACACAAACTGCTTGTATTTCCCCAGCTCATCAAATAATTTACTTCCACGTGAGCAGACCAGGCTTACAGAGCTACGACTGACATAAATGTAACTGCTCCTGGTGATGTCTTTTCTCTTACATTTGTACTTCAGGGAAGAATTGGTTTCAAGCCGAGTCTTTTTTCCTTCTTTGTGTCCTGGTAAGCTTTTCCTCTGGAAATAAACTGGGCTGGCTGTCCCTTTGATCCCATTGTGCGATTCTATCTCGTTCATCAAGCTGTGGCACCTGACCTGTTACAAAGGTATAGAAAATAGTACAATTTGAGCATTTCAAAGTGCAGGTTTTCTATTTTTAAAAGGGATATTTGACAGCCACCTTTAGATCCACTTGCTTATCGGGGTTGCGTTTTAACAAATTTTTGTGAAAGCATACCATTTATTCTCCAAAATTGGAAAAAAATGAACAATGGTGAGTTCATATCCCATTGAATATGGCTTGAAACATCCAAATCTCCAGCAAAGACTGATAGAAAGAAAGTATCATCATATCAGTGGCATCAGAATATGGCCCAGGCCTGAGCTTCTACGGCCTGCAATAAAGATGACCACTGCAGCTGGGGTGAGAGCTCAGGGTCGTTTTCCAGCACCGGGGAACATAGCTTCTTCCCTGAACCATCCGTTGTGTGGGTGGATTAGAAGCAACACAAACAGAAACCTCTTGGTTCCATCTTCATCGAGGAGCTTTTACTGATTACAGGAAATGGCTGTTAAATGGGTGAATGCATAACATATCTGGAGACAGAGGGCCTAAGATATTCAGAACCCCTCCCCTCAGACTCTCTCAGTGGTATGAGTTCCTTCTCGCCACATGAGATTCTAATCACCCACCCTTATCATTTCATTAGAAAGAGACAACCTCGTAATTTGGGGCAACATAAATTGTCAAACATCAAATATGGCAATATTTTGTAATAAATATGTTCAAATGATAACACCAAAGCATAACCAACAAAGCCAGATGTTTCTCCCCCCTTGCTTTGGAATGAGATAAAATTCCACTCTTAGCTAAATATTTGTCTATTTCTAATCAAACATAATTTTAACCACATTGATGCTACTCATTTAAGAACACTCTAATACTTTTCCTTCATCATTTTTTGTTTAATGTTTTTGAACCCACCCTAGTAGATTCTAACCCTGAGAACAGTCATTTTAGATGACATTGCTGTTGCTGTTCAAACTTGCGCAAAGCACTTGGTGAGCAGTCCAGGCCTTTGCTATCCTGAGAATCCATGCTGCAACTCACTGTTGACAGTCACACTTTTGCTTCCATTTGCTTGTGCTTCTCATTATAAGTCAACATGTTTTCATTTGGTTTGTAGAGTGCCCCTTTTTAGCCTCTAGCTGCTGGATGACACCATCTGTGATTGCCAAGGAAATTAAATTAAATTAAGTTAAAATTCAATCAACAGAAGATTGTTGCCTCTATGACTTTACTAGGAACCTTGAGAGCATAAGCGTCTAAATTCCTTTCTCTTAATACAGAAGCAGACCAGCTCTGGTATAGCAACATTGGCCCATGGTTTAAAACTCGCTCAGAGCCAGGGGCCAGTCACTTACCCTTTCTGTCCTACCTCAGATGACCTGCAGTCAATGAGAGACAAATTTATTTGCTTCTGTAGTCTTTGCTTGGCTTAGAGAAATCTTTGTTTCTTACCAAAAAGAAGAAGAAAATCTCTAGACTTATGCAAAAAGAAAAGATGATTAATTGGCACAATATTATATATACTACACCCAAATAAATTCTAGATGGTTAAAGGCTTTTATTTTACAAATAAAAATAAGCCATAAAAATTGATCTTTTTTATAAAATAAAGTAAAACATTGATAGTAGGAATTTATAAGCATTAAAAACACCAAGAAAAGTATTGATGGGTTGAAAGTAATAAATTTGAAAAAGTAAAATCAAAATAATATCAACAAGATGCAAATGCAAATAAACTACAGGGAAACGTTTGTAACATGTATGACAGGCAATATACCTTAAACAGCCATATACACACAAACACTCATATACAAGTGTATACGATATATAAACTTTTATATGAAAATAAGTAAAAACATCTCATTTATGGTCATAGGGTATAACAGCAATTAACAAATTAAAAAAATACAAAAGACCAAAAATCCTTTCAAATTCACCTGTTTAAAACAAGAAAAGACACAGGTACAAACATATACCATCCAAAAACAATGATAAACTATTTTTTAATGTAGCAAACTAACCAAGATTCAAAAATATGATTTTTAATCCGATGATAATGAAGTAAAGTAAGAACTCTTGTACATTGCTGGCAAACTGTAACATGCTACCATCTTCCCGGAAGTTACCTTGGCCACATGTAGCGAACTTCAATGTATTTGAGGAGAAATTTATCCCAAATAAATAACCACAGATATTCATAGCAATTTTTGTGAAAGAATGTTTATTGCATCTTCATTTATACCATCAAAATATTATAAATAATGTAAACATCAATCTAGCTACATAAATCATATTACAACCATAAAATGAAATATGTACTTTCCTAAAAATATGTAATTATATGAGGAAATGTTTACCACACAATGCTATTAAAAACAGGCTGAAGAATTATGTATGGATATACATTTTACGTTTATACATGTATCTGTTACACAGATTTTATTTAATAGTATATAAAATATTTCAACATTATACATTGTTTGTAATAATATATGCATAAATACATATGCAATCACAGAAAGATATTAAGAAAAGAAAAAATGACAAAATGTGAACAGTAATTATTACTGAGTGTTAGGAAGATTTGTCATTTTAATAGTCCTTATGTTTCTGTGTTTTCCAAAAATGTCTAAAATAAGATAGAATTACTTTATAATTTAATAAGTAATAAATGTTATTTAAAAATAATAACTTGCTTTTACTGTCCTCCCAAATGGCAGAGGTCTTAATCTCTCTTGCTGTATAGTGAGGTATATTTCATTACCATTTCCCATAATCACGTTATAATTATCTTCTTAACCAGTTCATAACAGGAAGTGCAAAGACTCGCAGTAAGGCTAAATACCAGTAAAAATTTCCCAAGGGAAAGAACTAAGTGGTGGAGCCAGGAAATGTGGTTTGCATTATCATATGTGGCTTCAAGTTTTGCCTCCCCATCCTCAGTTCTCCTCCGGGTCTTCCTCCAACCCCTGCCAGCAGTTCACCTAAGCAAATGTGCTCAAATTTGGAAAGGAGGCATTGTCATCCCACAACCTGCTCACACCTAATAACTTGAACTTTCACTGCCCCAAACCCAAGGCACTCATGGGTGTACCCCAAGCATAACATTCGGGCAGGCATGTGTTCAGAAAGACCAAGAAGAGTTAATTAAATTCTAGTACTGCCCCCTACACCAAAAAAAAAAAAGAGAAGTATCATATAAGGGACCATTTGCTCAGCATTTAAGATGTGCCGTCACTCTGCTGAGTGTTTCACACGTATTATCTTGTTTATATTCTTAAGCCAACCCTGCAAAGTAGGCATAAATATCTCCACTTTAAAGATAAGACAGCTGAGGCCCAAGGAAGATGAGTAATCTGATTTACTTAGATAAGTTTTCCATAGTCAAAAATCGAAGTTTAACTCAATGTCAATGCCTATACTCTAAAACCACTGCACCATATTACCTCCAAATAAGATAGGAAATCACACCTTTAAAACCAACCTGGATCCAAGTCCTACTATTGGCTTTTGATATTTAGAAAGGAGATTCATTTATTTTTCATCTTTTCCCCCTCCCTTTTTCAGTAGATTGTTACTTGTCATGAGTTATGGCTTCATTCTCCAAACCTCCCATCAACTGTTAACCAAAACTTAGTATCAGAAACCTACCTATTAGAGGTCCAAATGAAACTGAAAACTTCATATAATTTAGATGGATGAATTGTTGTTATTCATATTTCATGGATACATTCACTAAGTCTCCAAACATTTCAGGGAACCTCCTTAAATCACATAGCTAACAAGTAACAGAGAAGAGCCTGGAACCCAGGCGTTCTGCCCCTGTTCCTGAGAGCCATCAGTATAGGCAACATTTAAAGTTTTCACTCCAAACATGAAAGTTCTTGTTCCATAGCTGGTGATCCTTAAACCATTTATATATAACTTGCCTTCCGTATGAATAAAACTAGTAATTTTAGAAAGCTAATATTCTTTCTGCATTTTTTCCATGACTTTTCCTCCATGATAATAGCTGTGTCCTAGGCACTGTTGTGAGTTATTTACGCAACTTGACTTGTTTAATCCTCTTAAAAGCTCTAGAAGATAAAGTACTATTATTATACATATTTCACAGATGAGGGAACTGAAGTCCAGGGATTAAATAACTTGCAAAGGTGGCAGAATTGGGATTTGAACCCAGGCAGCCTGATGCCAGAGTCCATGTGCCATTCCCTACACTGTGCTGTCTCTCCATACAAAAGAAGTGCATGGAAACTGCACCCTGCAACCACCAGAGCTATTATTTTAGTACTATTTACACCACCACTGCTTAAAGATGTGGAAAATTTGGAGCGAGTCCAGGGATACATAATGAAAATTATTAATGTTTGAAAAATGAAACACATGAGGAAAGGTTACAAGAAGTGAAATTTTTTAGCCTTAAAAAGAGAAGTCTGAAGGGGAAGTTAATAACTCTTCAAAAGAATAAAGGATTATTATGTAGGGGATGGTAATCAGAGTTTATTCCCACTCCACAGAGGAAAAAGTAAGAGAAAACCAGCTTAAATTGCAGCGGGAAGACATTAAACCAGCTATAAGGAAGAACTTCCATTAGGTAGCATTCTATCAATTGTGAATTTCAATTTAACCAGCCCTCCTTATTTTTCCAGTTCAAATATTATTCCTAATGAGGTCAAGAATTCCCTTTTGAATCGCGAATGATTAAATTACACTCAGGACAATATTAGTTTCAAATGTGTTTTATTTCTCAATTATTTGATAATCAGACACCCATACAAGGCTAAGATGAAAATTATCAAATTGAAATACATGATTCTTCAGACTATGTGATTCCCAGACCTATCTGCTTAGGAAGAGTTTACATGACCAACAACTCCAGGTAGATGTGGCATCACTTTCTTGAGCCCTCTGTGAATAGAAGCAGACACCAATTTGTCTGTTTGCTTTTGATGGAGTCCGTCCTAGAAGCAAGGAGGTGAACTGTGTTGACCTCTTGTGGTTCTTTTCTGCTTGATGATTCTATAACCCCCTATATTTGGTCATTCATCCCAATAAAATTTCATTGCTAAAATCCATGGTTTCTTTACAACTGGGAAGAATAAAGTACAGCAATGGTACAGGTAAGAATTATTGATGGGTAACACAAATCAGGCCCCAGGCTAACTTACAAAGATCTTAACTGTGTCTTTAGTTCAGAGTTCCTCACTGTGGCCCTTTGACCACTTTGTACTAGAATTATCTCTAGTACTGTTCTTGCTAAAAATTAATCAAACTCTTTAAAGAGGGGCCCAAAAAACTGCATTTTAAGCACTCTTACAACTCATTTTTTTATATGTACACTAAGCTTTAAGAACCAATGAAATTCGTGTCTAAGGACTTTATTCCACTACTAAGGAAAGGGAGATCTAGAGAAATCAATAGTTGTCCATCTAGTTACTAGAAGAACCAGGAACAGAATGAGATGTCCAGAATTCCCATCCAATAAATCCCTTATCACCTACTCGGAAGCATTACAAATGGATTTTTAGAAAATGTCCTGTGGAATATATACTTGGCATCAAAGCAGTAATCAGAGTGGTTTGTTTCTCTGCATAATTACTATGGAGAAAAATAACAATGACTTATGTGTTAGTCAGCTTACTGGGCACCACAAATAACTGAATCTCACCTACAAGAGGCTCAAACTATAAAGAAATAGATTAGTTCATTCTAGGGGGAATCTAGAGGTGAGACAGGCTCCTGAGTCAGTTGATCCAATGGCTCAACCCCTGCCATTTGAGACCCTATTTTATCATCTCTCTACTTCGCCATCCAGATCATTAGGCTAATCTGTCACTTCTCTCTCTCTGAAGGCCAGAACATCTTTCCAAGAAGGCCCTAGAAAGACTTTTTTCTTTCGTTGGCTCAAATAAGTGGAAGTTTATCCATTCCTCAACCAATTACCAGTAATAAGACTAAAAATACTACAAGACTATAGTACAATAAGACTGAAAAATAATGGGCTGTAATAACCAGCTGGTGTGGAATGGAGGTGGGGAGTCAACCACAATGTGCTTTACAGCCCGAGAGGGAAATGGCTAGAGAAGCTCCCATGCCCTCCACAGCCAGAGTCAATCCCCAGAGGAAGGCCACTCAGGGGCCTGGCCTCCACCAGGCGTTTTTCCCACCCATAGTGGACATAGGGCTATTTTCCATCTTCAGGGTGTGCTAACCAATGTTATCTTGGGGCAAGGCCTTCCTGACTCATACACTTAACCCACATTCATGACCATTGACCCAATGCTTTCAGGAGAGAGAAGCATGTCTCCTTCTCTGTGTATAACAGAGTGCCACATACACTGAAAATATACTCATATGTGCAAAGAAAAATACCATTTCTTTGTTTTTGTGTTTCAACTAATCTTCCTCCCAAGCCCATAACATTTGGGCAGAAGAGTTAAGAATAGTTCGTTTTGGTCCAATCTAGTAAACTCAGAAGGACCATTGTAAACAATTGCTATAGGTGATTCAGTCATCTTATTTGGTTTAAAGACTCAGTATTTCAGATTTCCTCCTACTTCAAAATGGTGTTTGGGTATAGAGGAAGCCTTAACCAAAGAGAAGAGACAGGAGACTTGGGTCCACACAGCATCATCCCATTGCCAATCCTGAGTGTTCCTCACTGCAAGGGGCCCCTTCAGAACATGCTGACTTCCCCACTCTGCCTCTGACCCACTCATTCTCCCTACATTTCCCTAGAGCCAGGAGCAGTGGGCTTTCTCTCCACTCTTCCAGTTGGGATAGAACATTCCCATGTTCTATCCCAACCTCCTCCATTCATAGGTTGCATTCAAATTACATACTCTTGCCCCAACCATAATGGTGATGTAGTGTATGGATGAAGGGATCTGATAAAAGAGGATAAAACGGAGCTGTTTCAAAAGTATTATACCTAGTACACATGATAATGTGCAAAATACTCAGGGTATCCTTCAAAGCCACTAGATAAACCTATTCCACTAACTCATGAGGGTATAGGGAAGAAAGAGTAGGACCAAATGTAGCTAACTATAAAAACATAAAACAAAACCCATTATCCCTGTGAAATATCAAAGCTGGAAAGATTTGTCTGTCCCCTTAGAGATTAAGGTTTAAGTACAAGGGGATAAAGTATCCATGAAATAAGAAAAGAGACAAGTTTCCAGTAATCCTGACTGTGTCTAGACAGGCAACATCTAAAAGCCATATAGGCCAGAATCATTTTTGCCATCAATCTGCATGGTGATGGGGCACAGAAGTATCAGTGACACCAGTGCCATTAACACACAAGCTACAGAAAAGACGTCAGTCCAGACCCCAGCAAAAGAGATCTTTCTAACTGTAGAGAAGACTTCAATGTCATCATAATTCATCTACTTAGCTAATATATTTTTTCTGAAAAATTACAAATTAAAAATAAACATAAAGTGTTTGATGAAATGTCATTCAGTGGTGTTGAATATTAATTCATATTTGAGTTCACTGTTGACCTTCAAAAAGATGATATTGTTCTCTTTTTTCCCTAGTATAATTACATGCTTATATTTGAACCTAAACCCACATCCTGTGCTTCTCCTACAAAGCATAGGTATTTGCCATGCTACAAGGAAAACCATGTATTGTAAATGTCATTCTATTTGTTAAGGAAAGAACCAATGACCTTATAACTCAGATTGAAAAAAAAATTTAAAATTCAGTTTGTGTTTTAAACATTGTAAATATTTTAATATCAGGCCAGCCTCCATGCTAGAAGTAAATGCCAATTAACCAGTCAATGCCAATCAAAAATGCATTAAAATTGGGGAAAAAGATAAAGTTAGAACATGTAGAAAGAGAAATGACTAGACTATGTTGACACTGCCAGTGCATGCCAAGAGAAAAATACGTGTGATGTTTTCCTTATTAGCAATAAAGAAGATCCAAGATTTCCTCTATTTTTTTCTGTTTCTGATTTAAAACAGGTGACTTCATAACTAAGAGACTATTTGTTTTGGAATTCCAACTAGGAGAAAGAGATCTTCAGTTAAGGAAGTTATCTTGGTAACAAGAGGTTCGTTCGTACAGAGAAATTCAGTCGGCCAAAAGGAGGTGAAATCTAAGCCAGAATTTGTAGAATAAATGAGAATTCATCTAGGCAGAGAAGACAGAAGGCAATGGTGAGGGGAGCATTCCAAGAAGAATGAATGGCATGTGCAAGGCAGAGACGTGGGCCACTTCTTGGCCTATTCAACTCATCTCATCACACCGATGATGTAAAGGGGATGTGGGAGCCTTAAAAATAGGAGTGGGCTCCCAAGTGTCAGGTACTGCAAAGAAGCTGGCATAAGACAAACACAGACTATTCCCACAGTGATCTTAGTGAGAATGGTGTCAGTGGCTGAGGCCAGGTTGCAGTGGGGTTTGGTAAACAGGATGTTAAAAGAATGAGCTATGATAGGGAAGAGAGATTGTCTAAATACTTGAAAGCATTATAGAATACAAGGAAGATTTTGTTCTGGTTTTGCTAGAATGGAGGAACTTGATCACATGTTAGGCTAAGGGAAGAAAGAGAGAAAGCTGAAAACACAGTAGAAAAAGTAGATCGTTGATATAGCAAGGCTCCACGTGACACAGGAAGAACACAGCAGGGAGGGTAATGCCTCCAGTGGGTTCAGAGAATGATACAGATGTCAATAAGTTTGTAGACAAGGAGACAAGAAATTAAGAAGCTCCTGATCAATAATCCCTAATTTCTCATAAGTAGAAACTAAAGATACTTATTTATAAGTAAACACTGTTACATTCTGTACATGCTTTAAGGTAGCTAAATGGGATGGTCCATCCACCAAGAGAAATTAGGAAGGGCATCACAGAGAAGACAAAGCTATTAAGGGAAATAGAAGCACTCATCAGAAAGGAGAGGAAAATAAGTGGTAAGGGATCTTGAGGTCCAAAAGATATTAGAAGTTATGAACTTGTACTGACACAAATACGCATTTTGTGACTTTCTCCAAGAGTATTCAACAGACTGACTGTGCCACTAGAAGTGTGTAGGAGATGCATGCCAAAAACAAGCAGTAGAGAGTATGATGGTATTGGTGAGAGAGAAGTCATGATGAACAGTAGCAATTTTAGGCTGGTGCAGAAAGAAGTCAAAAAACTGAGTAATTGACAAGCATGAGAGGCAGCCACTGTTGGGGTGACAGAGAAGGCAGTACACATGGGAGGTGCCATCCTAAAAAAAGGGCTGTGGAGCTTCAGATTTCAGGTATGGAACAGTCCCAACATGTTGCTGTAGATGAGAATTGTTGATGTGGATTAGAGATGAAGGCCATTGGCACTGAGATCAAGGAATTGGAAATAGGGTGCTAAATATATTGTCTACATGATATAAGAATTCACTCAGGTGATGATAGAAGTTGGAGAGGAGAAAACGTCCCCATGTCACTCATATGGGACAAATCAGAGGGGAAGGAGTTAATGGCAATAGGGCATGGAGAGGAATATAAAAAGCTTGGTGTGATCTTCAAAGCAGGGAGAATGTTTTGGGAATGAAGAGAAACGATATCAAAGAAGCTGTAGAAAGTGAGAAAAGACACGGGGGGAGAAGTATAGACTCATTTAGAGGGAAACAGACAAGCGACAACTTCAGATGAGACATAGATCATGTCTTCTGACCTATGAAAGATAGGTGAGGATCAGGGCCAGAATGGGGAAGGAGTGCTGCAAGAAGGGGCTGAGGTGCCAGAAACACTGTGTAAAAAATGGAAAGGAGGAGCTCCATTTGGAAAATGGGTGGACACCTAGGAAAAATATGGAGGCAAAAAATTGAATGAAGATTGATAGAATCAGCACATCTACGGTGTCCAAGACCTTGGACTCAATTGAATTAAGTGGACTCAATTTTCCATTGCCTGGGTAATGCTGTTAGGGTCTTGAAAAGGCCAAGGACCAGAGGAGTATGGGGCCCCATCCTGCAGCTGCTCCCTACTCTAGCCCTGTGTGAAAACTGCCCAAGGGCTCCTGGTAATATCTAGCCCAGTGGCCTGGGCATCTCAACTACCACATCCAATTTTATTAAGGTTAGCTCTTGCTAGTAGGAATCATGCAAGTTCTTTTTCTTATTTAACTCTGGCACGTTGGTAAATTTTCTGCTGAGTTGTAGTACCTTTCCCAGCTTTAGTGTAGACTCTATAAAACTGTGATTGGTTTTACTGACCAATTTAGTTAGGTTACAACCTGGCTAGTAGTACTTCTGTTTTGTAACCCAGGAAGGAAATAAATTTTAGATGCCAATTTTCCCTCTTCCACTGTCTACTCATGGTCAAGTGACCCAGAAAAATTGGGCCACTAATATTCACAGCTCATGTGTGATGGCATCTAGGTTTTTGGTTTACAGTTAAACAGAGTTATTAGAACTGGTACTAAAAATATTTATCATCTTAATTCCCTTTCCTGGACTGATGTAAGTTTTAACTATTCTTTCCACTTGTGAACTAAATGTTTTCTATGGGTTTCCCTTCATTGCTTTATGGTTAACCATCTCAATTACAATAAGATCAGATATTTATAGACTTCCTTTTTCTCTTCACTAATTTGATCTTTAATTCTTTAAACCTATCTGTCACAACTGTCACAGTAACCCAGAGAATATGTAAATTCACCCACCCTATAAAATGCCTAGATGAAAATTTCAACCATAATTTTATTTATTCACATCTATTTTTCCTAGCACATAGTCTACCATTTATACATTTTGAAAAAATAAATCAAAAGAAAGCTTTGTCTTTCACATTTCCCACATATACAGCTTTAATGGGTTCTTCTGTCTGTTATTTGAAACTATAATCATTGCTGCCAAAAGAGGCAAGTCTATATACATAAACCTTGTACTTACTGTAGTAGATGAAGAGTTAAATCAAAGGGCCAGCTAGCAATCTAGTCAAGGGTAGGAAGAGAGGAGAGGAGCAGGACATCATGAGGTCTCTCTCCACTCCTAAGCTCTGCTCACTTTATGTTCACTTACAGTGCTAACCCCTAGAAAGCCCCAGGGAAACCAGGAGGAATTGGTCACCCTACCACAAGGGACCCTCTCCACTGTTCTCAGTCTCTGCCTCCTGTTGTTTTTGTTTGGACAAGAAGCTACTAGGTGTGTTACCCTCAACCTAATTTCCCAGATTCCCAAATCCGAAGTTTTAAGGAAAGAAATATATCTTAAACATATACAACCCATCTCAGTTTCTTAGGAATTACTACTTTCTATGTTCTTCACAAGATAGAATCAGCTTCATTTAAAGCATGTTTTCTCAACCCTGACACTCGATATTTAGAATTGGATCATTTTAGTTGTGAGGAGGTGTCTTGTGCATTGTAGAATGTTTAGCACCATCACTGGCCTCAACCCAGTATCCTCTATAGGGGGAAGCCAGTAGCATCCCCCTTCCCCTGTTATGATAATCACAAATGTCTCCAAATATTGCCAAATATCCTCTGGGAGGCAAAATCACCCTAGTTGAAAAATCGCTGATTTAAAAGACTATCCTCCCCACTGTACCTTCAACCCAAGAGAGGGGAAAAAAGAATATGGTAAAGATACTTAGTATATTGTAAAAAAAAATTTAAAAAAAACCATGAAAAAATAAAAGGGGAGATGGTTAGAAAGAAAATTAGATCTTTATTCCAAGAATAAAATGCATTAATCCACTTTCCTCTAGACCTAATCCTAATTTCAAAGATGAGAAATTTATGGCAAGACTTTAATCCTGCTTCCCCTAAAAATAGACTTAAGTTGATTAATTTATATAAATAGCGATTTTGACAGAGAAAATATTAATCAGATTCTGACAGGTGCATAGATCAGAAGTCAGCCAATCCCACTTAAAAACATTCATTCTGAGTTGCTGACAGGCAAACTGTTGGGAGAAGACTAGAGGCACAGAGGGCTTTGCTCATCTGAATCAATTGTTTACTATAAAGAAATGTATGTATTTTCTCACAGCTCTGAGGGCTGGGAAGTCCAAGATCAAGGCACTGGCATCTGGTGAGGGTTTTCTTGCTGCATCCTCACAGGGCAGAAGAGCAGAAGAGAGCAAAGTCACTCCTGCAGGCTGTTTTTATAGCAGCATTAATCCTTTCATGAGGGCAGAGTGCTCATGACCTAGACATGTTCCATTCTGCCCCAGCCCCCAACACTGTTACATTCAGGATTATGTTTCCAGCTCATGAATTCAAGGGAATACATTCAGAACATTGCACCTGATAAAATGTGGAAGTGGTATACTCTACCAGGCCCCTCTGTGCGTATCATTAAATGTTTTTTAAAACCTGTGCTCAAACTTTCTAAGGGCAAAAAGTCTGAGTGATGATATAATAGACACAATAGACCTGTCATTTGTGGCTCCCAATGATTCTGTTAACCTCATTTTGGTAGTTTTATGCATGATTCATTAAGCTTTTCCCAATAAGAATCTGAAAACCTCCATTTCAAACATCCCTTGCACATGACTAGCTTCAACCAAGCAAATGTACCCTGTGAGACTTTGGATTTAAAAAATTAAAATTGATAAGGCCACAGCCTTTTCTGGCAAGCATTGGTCATAAAAGTGTTGAGTTTATCTGCAGCAGCTGTAGCAGAGGTTCTGGTGTTCAGGTGGTAGTTTCATGAATGTTGAGTGACAGGTGGTAGCAGTTGTGGACTTTCCACTGGAACAGCCTCAGGAAGTAACTGAGCATTCTTCCTCGCTGCTCACTTCTGCTGTGTGGCATTCATGTTTAGTTCTCTCACCTGTCCCTAGAAATCTATAAGTTCCTAATATCCTGTAATAAATCTCTTTCTGCTTAATCAAACTTGAATGGCCTCTGTGGACTGCAATTGAACCCTGGCTGATAGGATGGGGCGAAAAAAACCTCTTGCACATCAGCAAAGGAAGCTGCTCTAGCAGGGTTGAGCTGGACAAGAGATATAGAGAAAAAGAAAATGTATTGGTGATGGCCAACGGAGTCCCAAGCAGGTGGTTTATGAGTGAAAATAGAGAAAAACATTTCCAATGAAACGGATATGAGGGGAACTGGCAGGATCTCATTCTTCCCTCATCTCTTCTCAAAGCATTTATTTTGCCATTTTCGTGTTCACTGGTTATTTGTATCTGGCCCTCCCCAAGACTCTGAGCTCCTGAAGAGTAGAAACTAAGTTTTTCTTTTTGTCACACATGTCAGTATCTGAATATAGGACTTTGGACTTAGTAGATGTTTTGCAGGTGCTCTAGCAATATTTACTGGGTGTGGTGTGATATGGTTGTTTGTTGCATGATGTTCCCTGCTCCTCCTGAAGAGGGATGGAAGTTTCCATTTACAGACAATGGAGTAGACAGAAAAAAGCTTCCCTTGATTCTTTTCACTTCAGAATATGGCCTCATAAAGTCTGTGTATAGGGTGAAACTGAGTGGATCCTGCCAGCCAGGAGTCTTATAGACAGCTAGCAGTGGCCCTGGTGGTTCTCCAATTTGTATTTATATCTGTACATGCCTCCTCCATCAAAATATGCCATAAGCAACTAAAAGATATTGAATCAAATATTAATGCCCAAGATGCCCACGCATTTTTATAATGTCTTCAACCTTCTTTAAAAAGGATTTTAATGCACTCTTGTAATTTTACTTCAGCACAATGCAGTCAGCAAATATCAGTTTCTCTCTGGGACTATGAAGACTTGTTAACTGCAGTTCTGCTATTCATGCCCTAGTGAGGGAAAGAGCTGCTGTGTCACACTTTTGGAAATTATCTCAGTTCTGTAGACTTTAGCATGAGGAAACTATAGAGCATGAGAAGTCAAATCATTTACCAGGCTCCTGCTGTATTGTTTTTAAGAGGGGATTTCAAATCATTTTGTCTTAAGTTCCCATCCCTTTTCTCTCCCTGTTAGATCCTTACCCATTCTATGAGACTAAACTTAAATGCCACCTCCAAGAAGCCTTTCTCCATCCAACCAGAATACTTCCAAAGTACTTTATTTCCCATTTATGTATCAAAAACTGCCTTTTCTGGTAATTATTTATTCAAATCTTATATAGTCTACCAAATAAGCAACTTGACAGTAAGGACCAGATATTTTCCATATTTACACCTCAGGACATTGCAAGTCATGAAATATTTGTTGACTAGATACATGGGGAAAATCATCACTTTTATTATCAGGGTTAGGATAGCAGGGTCCTGAAAGTTCAGAGAAATTTTAGTTGAAATAGGTTTTTTCTGGTCTAGCTTAGACATGAACTACCTCTTAAAAGCCTTCTTTCCTGGGGAAAAAAAATCTAATTTACAAGACACCTTGGTTATGAATTGGGTGAAGACAAAAGCGCACTGAGTTAGAATTAGCTCAATATTGAGTCAATCTCTAAAATAAAAGTAAGGGCTTTCCTGCATTTTTCAATGACAAAATAATCATATTCCTTGTGCTTCATAAGCGCTTCTTACATCCAGGCAGAGAGAAAACCTAGGAGGCTGGGTGGAGCTGTTTCTCTTTTCCACTCACACAAGTCCACTCTTCATTGCCTTTTAATTTTTTCTTACAGAATCATAATTAACTCTCAGCAAAATGAGTCACCAGTATTAAGCAGATAGTTTTATGGCACTGTCAAATTTTGACTCTGTGCACCCGAAGTGTTTGTCAAGCATGAACATTTAATAAATATATAAGTACTCACTAAATGATGCCCTAATAGGCATTGTTCACTTTTGCCCAACACAGAATACTGGTGTGGCATTCCTTCAGGGTTATTAGCAAAGATTTCTATGGCAACTTAAGGTTGGGGCTTTTAGTTCCACATCTACAAAACTTAATATTTTCTCCTGGATTTTATCCCTACAATTCTTTGTTGTTGTTTTGTTTTTGAGGCAGGGTTTCACTCTTTTGCCCAGGCTGGAGTGCAGTGGCACAATCACAGCTCACTATAACCTCTACCTACCTGGGCTCAATGATCCTCCTACCTCAGCCTCCAGAGTAGCTGGAACTGCAGGAGCACACCACCGCGTGTGGCTAATTTTCATGCTTTTTGTAGAGATGGGGTTTTGCCATGCTGCCCAGGCTGGTCTCAAACTCCTGGGCTCAAGTGATTCGCTCACCTCAGTCTCCCGAAGTGCTGAAATTACAAGCATGAGCCACTGTGCCTGGCCCTATCCCTACAATTCTAGCAGATTATCTCCAGGAGAAAAGTGTTGCCTTAGATCAGCTTTTCCCAAAGTGTTTCAGTGATGTTAACAGTTTATGTATAGAAAATGAGCCAAATGAGTTTGAAAAATACAGTCCTGAATTTAACAAAATTAAGCAGATTAACTTACTTGGGGACATCACAGAGCCTTTAACACAATATTGTTCAGTGTGAGTCTCACAAAGATTTCTCAAGAAACTTGTGTTCTGAACATGTACTTTAGAAAATGCTGCCTTATAAAATAGCTTGCCCTGGTATTTCCCCTTAAACTGCCAAAGACTAGTGTAGAAAGCAAGGGTGAGTGATGCCAACATCATTTTAATACTTTTTCTATAAATAATATCATAAAATGTGATGACTTTCTCATTACAAAAAGTTGCAGAACACTCATCAATACTTTAAAAAGAATCAAACTCCTCGGCATCACAAATATTTTCTGACACCATCAACTTTTGTTCATCATGTTTAACCTAACCTTCTCCCTAAATCTTTTCTTAAGAGTTTGTCATTATTATTATAACAGTCCTCTATAGAGTTTTTAATATGTTCTAGGGACTGTGCTAAATGCAGTTCTTTGTTTAATCCTCAAACTCTATGAGGTGGAAACTTTTACTAAGAAAACTGAGACTCAGACAACTCACCCAAGTAAATGTCAAGGCCAAGATTCCAGGCCAGGTCTCCAGGACTCTAGGGTCCATGCCACAGTCACTGGGAGACAGGGCCTCATCACTATGACGCTGTAGATATATATGTGCTGCTCTCATGGACTCCCACACCCAGCTGCCCTTGTGTCCATGTAAACACATACCAACCGAAGCCCTCCAGGAGGCTGGATGTCAGTCAAAGAAGTCTTTGAATATCTCCTTGTAGCTAATCAAAGGGATAGGTGTTAGTTAACTAATTAATTTCCCACTTCGCTCTGAGTTGCTGTCTTTCACTATTCTCATGGACTCCCTCTAGTACACTGGAATAAAAGAGAGGTGCCTTTCATGCTTTTGCCAAGAAAGGCAGTATAGAGTTTAGTCACCAAAGGTTTAACTTTGCATCTACTGCATTCTCTCTTGTAGACAGAAGAAACATTGCAAAGAAAAAGCACTACATTCCTGACGTCAGATTCCCCACAGCATTTTCCCCATTTGGATTTCTCTCCCTCTCCATCCCTATAGATAATCCTTGGTAACTAGGACAGGGTTCATGTTTAATAGTTGCCCAAGTGCTGTGACCTCAATATTTTACCACCTGCTTTACTGGCATCCTGTTTGTCTTTTTCCCTGAACTTTTAAAATAACATTTGAACAAAAAGGACAATGTTTCTTGTTTCTTGCCAACACCTGGGCATTTCCTCCCACTACTTTGTTTGCAAGTTATTCTTTAATCAACAGGTCATGCTACAATTGCATTACCCAATTTTACATGTGAAGAAATGAGGCACATGGGGACCCAAAAGGATCGTAATAGTGATGATTTTTCAGGCTGTTCAAGCAGGAAAAGGAGGAAAGAAATATCCACAGTGATATTAGATCTGCCTTTTCTGTGTCCTCATGTTAGATCCTCTTCCTCAATTCCTAGGAAGATTGCTGCAACTCCCTGCACCCAATTACAAAATTACAGTTAAGACTTAGACACAAACTCTTTGATGAAATGTTCTCCAGAAACAAAGTAAATTTAACTTGCTGTTGAATAAGAGCTTTAATTCACGAGTTAATAGTACTAACTTTTAAAAGTGAGTTTGTTTACATGTCTTTGGGATTAAACTACTACCTTGACCTCTGTTTATTCATGTCTTCTGACTCCAGTATTACTGACGACTTTCAGACATTGTGGCCCTTTATGTGCCAGAGAGTAATAACATTGGGCTTCAACTCACAGGTCCTCACATCTCTATCTGGCCAATTCTCTTGCAAATATTTTTAGAGCTGAGTGTACGTGAGGCAGTGGGGAGACAAATACCTCTGAGGGATAAGACAAAGACCCTGCATGTGGAGGTTATTTGCTCTTTCCAAGAGGCATTATTGTCAAATGAAAATAGAATGCAATCAAGGGACAAAGCACACCTGGTTACTTGCAACACAGCTCTACCACCTACTAGCTTCATGACCTCGGGCAAATTATTTCACCTGAGTCTCCGATTCCTCACCTGTGTAATTATAGTTCCTCTACATACCTTATTAAATAAAAGTTTTAAGAATAAACTTTAATAACATGTATGAAAATATCTATCATATTGCCTGCCATATAAGAGGTAGTTAATAAATACTCACTGTTTGGACGAACGGAGGCAAGATGGTGCACTTCCGGGTTCTTCTTCACCACCAGCTCTTCCCGCGCGCGCGAAATTGCAGCCAGCGCCCAGGGAGGGTGCAGACCAACCGGGCATGCGCCAGGTGACGTCAATCCAAAGAGACCAAGATTTACCTGGTCGCACCTGCGGAACGCCCCCCGACACGCCCGTGCCCCGCCTATTGCCCTCCCACTCCTAGAAAAGCCGCTCTCCGCCAGTGAGCCACGCAGCCTTCTCACAGCCCCACTCCTGTTAGGATGTCAGGACTGTGGGAACTCCCTCCGAGAGCCCCACCGGGGGACTCTGCCCGCCTCCTTTGCCGGAGGCCGACAGACTTCTCCCTACCCACCTTCTTTCCCTGAAGCTAGGTGACCAAAATAAACTTGCAGTTTTTGCTCCTACACTTGCCTACCCGCTGGTTCTTTTGTGCCCGCTCGGCTGGTCTTAGAAAAACAAATCACTCACCTTTTTCCTGTTCCTTATCTTCTTGATTGTAAAGTAACTAGATAATAACAATATTTTGTCTCAAAAGAACTTGTGAGAAAATATTGTGAGAATACCTACAACATAGTAAATATTCAGCAGTGATAAAAATAATAATAAGACCAGCAGCTACCATACCATCATTACCTACTGTGTTAGTCTGTTCTCACACTGCTGTAAAGAACTACCTGAGGTTGGGTAACTTACAAAGGAAAGAGACTTAATTGACTCACAGTTCTGCATGGCTAGGGAGGCCTCAGGAAACTTACAATCATGGTGGAAGGCAAGAGGGAAGCAGGTGCTAGCACCTTCTTCACAAGGCACAGGAGAGAGAGAGAGCGAAGGAAACTGCCATACTTTTTAACCATCAGATCAGATAGTGAGAATTCTCTCAATACCACGAGTACAGCATAGGGGAAAACACTCCCATGATCCAATCACCTCCCATCAAGTGCCTCCCTCACCATGTGGGGATTACAATTCGAGATGAGATTTGGGTGGGAACACAGAGCCAAACCATATCACCTATTATGATTTTTAAACTGAAACGTTTTCAAGGCACACGAGCCTGATGGCCTGAGTGGATCGGGCCTCATGTATGTCCTCACATGCCTTTATGCCTGGTGGAGGGGATGGGCAGCAGCTGAGGGGCACATTTCTCTTAACATCACTTAAGTCTCAGGAGCCTTTCTTCCTAGAGTCTCTTCTACCCCAGCCTAGTTTTCAATCAGGTAAACTAGAAAACCAGCATAAGGGATTTTCAAATCTGATATAGGAACACAAAAGCCTGGAGTGTTTTCCTTGCTTTCCTTCTAGAGTTCATTAAAAATGAGAATGTTTGATCTAGATATAGAGTCTGTGGCTCATGTCACCCACCCACATTTCCTTAGGATAGTTTGACCTTCTGGGGCTTGCACAACCAAAGGCCCTGGAGTCACATGGCTTCTCTTTGGTCCCAAGTCACTGTGCTTGGTTTGATTCATCTACTACAGACAAATAAGCTCATCTAGTCTCTGTCTCACTTCATATTTATATGTAGTAATAGACAAAAATTCATGTACTGTTAATTTTTAAATTAATATAATCTTCCTGTGATACTTCATTTGAAGTTAGCACAAAAATGCTTTCGTGTAGCCCGGTAGTACTATTTTTTTATACACATATAGGCTAAACTGTCACAAAAGAGTAAAATATTATCTTAAAGGTAACTTCACTTGAAAAATGTACCATCTTATTCGTGAATTCTATCATCATTAGATCATTATTGTCCATGCTAATGTCATCCTGTGTCTTTCTATACCCTCTTTCTGAGACAGACTACATGCAGGACTCCTCTTCTGGAGCCGAGATGAAAACATAGCACTATTTTATCCAAGATTTTAAATGCCTGGAAATATTGATCCAGCCTGCTAGCCTGCTCAGAAGGATGCTGCACTTGCTGCCTTGTGCTTAGAGACAATCTAATAAAAGCTTGCTGAATAATAAACAATGGGAGCCCACCAATTCTAAAAATTTAGATTGACAGGAATAATCCCCTCCCTGGAAAAGACAGACCAGCGGGCGCTTCCCATAAACCCATTACTGCCCACTCACCCATAAGCCAATAGAAGATGTTGGGTTATTGGAACTCCTAGCTTTAAGAGAAATTGCTTTCCTAAATTTGACTTCCCACACTAAATATAAAATATGGACCATCTGTAATGAAAGGATTGCAGCCCAAACAGCCATCATCTCCTGAGGCAGAGGTTAGAAGGTTGATGCACATTGGTTCCAAAGGGATGGGGATCGGGATGACCTTTTACCTTGAAAATGGTCACTTGGAGCTGTAATGTGAGAGAGGGAGGTCAGGTATTAGCCAGTAAAGTGTCTCCAAAGCTTCCGTCTTGTTAGATTCTTACACGAGGTGGGGTGGGAGAAGCCACAAAAGCAATATGAGAAAACAGCATCAATTCTCATAAACATGAGAATGGAATACAGAGGAAATGGGAAACTGGATATACCTCAGACAAGGAATACATTTCAAAGCCTTTCAAAATAAACAAGTAACTGTAGGTAGAAGACAAAGGATTTGGAAAGGAAACAATTTCATATTTACTTATGACACACTTTTGACCATTTGATTGGCGTGTCAGTGCTGCCACTTGTCTTCAACCTGCAGGCAAAGCACAATTTCTTCGAGGCTGATTCTTTTACAGAAAAACACTTTATAAAAACAATTTCTGAAGTTCAGCAAAATTCCCATTGTCCATGTCTGAGATTTGTTTAATTCTAACAAAAAAAGCCATGACAGCAATGAAAGGGTAGCTCCAAAATACTGAAAGCTTTGTAAGCAGTAGCTTTTAGAACAAAAGGGAGGAGGCTGCAGATCAAAGATTTCCTTTGAGAACAGAGTGCCTCATTTAAGACGGGGTGACATTATACAGGAAACTGAACTGAATAGGCAGGAGGGGGACATCCCAGGCTGATGGAAACTTCCAAGGTGGAGTGCATTAATGCAGGATCAGATCAGGAGGATGGTTTTAATAAACACACAGGAACTTACACATCCATCAGCCTCCTGGAGGCTAGTAGCAGAGTTCTGGAGTTATCATTTCAAAATATAAGTGAGGAAAAATGGAGGCTGCCTGACTTTAGGTTGTGTCACAATTGGCATTTTGGAAAGACAAGACTGACCTGATTAATCATGAATAAAAATTGAGTGTGATACTTCTCTCTTTTATCTCAAAAAGATTTCCCACTCAGCTCTCTTAGGCCATCTCTCCTAGGCCACTCACAGTTTTTAGCAAAATGATTCTCAATGCAAGGCATACATGGAAATTAAACTTCAAAGAAAGAAGAAAACAATTAATAGCCGTTCCAGTTAGTAGAACCTTCATCAGCTTGGTATGAGAAAGAAAAATGACAGAGTAATATTGCCACTAGCAATTCCTAAGTCATGTGATTTTTTTTTTTTTTTGGAACAGATCAATGTTGGTTGCCAAGCAACACACACAAAAAAAGAAAAAAGAAAAAGAGAAGGAAACATTGTTGTGTTTTGATAAATTTCCTTTTTTAGAAAATTCATGAATTTCATACTGATATTATCATTATAATTATTTTCAAGCTCTGTGTTACCTTAAAGGAGGATCAGCCTCATTAATTGAGAATAACTTTGGTGAACAATGGACAATGTGCAAAATATACTTGGTAAATAAATAGTGAACTTTATAAACAAGAGCTGAAAATTCATAGTTGCCACCTTGGAGTGCTTTATTAATGATATGTGTATGTTTATTAATGAGTTCATCGCCTTTGTGTCACACTTATGTCACCATCAAATATTAATGTTTTATATATTATAATAATATCTATTGATATAACTGAAATTTGCTTTCCAGTAGATGTCACCATGAATAATACTTCTGAAATACTAAAATCAATAAGAAGAATATTAGGGGGACATTATAGCATGTCAATGAAAAGAATTCCTCTTAAACACTGCATATAACATAAACCAACTAAATATACCAAGTTATAATTTTCAATACATAAATATAGAAATTACAGATATGGATCATATAATATGCAACATACATTGCCTGAAATAATAGAATAAAGCTACCAAATAAATGAAAAGAGGCTCTGTGGATTCTCTAATTCAAAGTCAAGCTCCTTCTCATTGTTGGAATTAATAAGCATCAGTTTCTTTCAGCATGACAGAAGATCATGTCAACAAGAGGTAGACTAAGTGGTTCAAATAAATCCTAAATTCATTTACCCTTGGATAAGATGGCCGCTGTTCCTCCCTCCACTCACTCCTCCCACAATTGCAAGCTCTTGCTCAGAAGCCAGTTTTTTTTCACTCCATGTTGCACAGGATTGGACAGTGTCTGTGCGAACAAGGGACCTTCCCAGTGAATATCAAGGCAGAAATGTTCGCCCAGCTCCTGGGACTCTGAGCAGAGGCAACTGTCAGGGCAGCTGGGAGTCTGGCTGTACTATCTGGAGATCAATAGAGCACTTCAGCCTAGCGCTTTGCGGAGCTGCTAATAAAGACAGAGGGACAGCAGGCTTCCATAACTAAGGGAGAAAAACCATGAGTATTCAACAGACACACAACCCCACCTAGATGCTGGTTAAATGTGAAATTATCTATGGCATTGTTTTTTAATTTTTCTCATAGGCAAGGCTGCTGGGATAGGCAAAACAAAAGCATGTTCCCTTGATTACTTCTTGCTTTTTGTAGCCTTGGACTTGGACTGCCCACAGAGGTCCTCACCCTACTACATTCTGCTGAAACTTGCTTGAATGTCATTGCTAATCCAAGGGCAATTCCCTCTGGGCCTGTCTAGCTCATCTGACAAAGTCAAGGTGTATCACTAGCATAATGGTTGAACATGTACTCCTCCTGAATCATGCAATAATTCTAGAATTGCTGCTGTCTTAATCCAGAGTATCTATCAATAGTAAGAATTTCAGGCCCCATTGTTAGTCAACAGGAATGCAGACTGGACATCCTTCCACTCCAACATCACAGACCATTGCCTGTTTTACTATGTGCAAAGGAGGGTTAACTGTAACAGCTAACAGTGCCAGGGGCTGTTCTAAGCACTTGACACATATTAGTTTTCAAATCTTCATAACGACTCTACAAGACAGGCCCTGTCTTTGTGTACATTTTACAGTAGAAGCGATTGCTCAGAGTTCCACAACTTGTAAATCTGGGGCAGAAATGTGAACCCTGAGCATCTGGCTCTCAAGCCCAGAATCTTACTCATTACCCAACAGCTGCTTCTCACAGACTGTCACACCATAAGGGGCTCCTTGTTGATATGTGTAGCTAGTTTCTAGCAGGATACCAACTGGGAAGCTACCCTGATTTGGACCCTCCTGTAGTAACTTTTTAAAAAACTTTTGTCCATCACCTAGTTCAGAGATTACTGATTACCTGAATGTCTCTTGCTCTGAACATCGCAAGAACCACAAAAAGAATTTGTTAAGCAGGTTGGAAACAATACCTAGGGGTACTGCAATATCTCTTCAAAGATTCTCTCTCCGACCCAAGCGTCAGGCTCACCACCTTCTAGGCAAGCTCTACCCTGTTGGTTATGTTATCATAATCCTCAAGAAATCCTACTAAGAAGTCCCAGGTATCCACGGTGTCCCTGGTCACACTGGCCAGCCTGGCCTCATGTCCCATACTGGGCACCTTCTAGCCATTAGCAGTCTGAAGGGAGCTAGGAATTATGCCCATGTTTTCTGTAAGAAATTTATGAATATGGCTGTTAAAGGATTATCTTCAGGAAAACAGAAACAGATACATTTATCTAACAGAACTGGTTCTTAAATTTCAATGAGCATTGGAACCACCTGAGGCACTTATTAGAATCACAGACCCACCTCACCTCCATCCTCTCCTAGAAAATTCTGACTTGATAGGGCCCAGGGATTCATATTGTTAAAAGATAGTCCACTGACGTTACTTCCAGGACAGCTGCTCTGTGGTTTATCCTGATTTCCATTTCAGCACTTGCCTCTGACTAATGAGTCTGTGTCCCTGGGCTCAGAACAGACTAAAATACACACACGCATGTATACACACACATGCACACATACACACACACAAAATAAAACAAAACAACAAAATTTTGAAACTCTTACTTGTTCTTAATATATTATATCTACTTCAACCCCCCAAGGCCAGAGACAGTAAGTGATTCTCTCACGCTTTAAAACTTAGCTACTGGTAGATCTTAAACCATATCTTTCATATTTTACTTCTTTCCTCTAACACATACTACCTCCCTTCTGTAAGGTATTCTGAATAAGGAATAATAAAACATGTATTTTTGCATATATAAAGGCAACATTTATTGAAAATTTAGAAAATTCTATAAAAGGTTGGCCAAATTTTTACAGGATCAAAAGAATCACAGATTTTTTTTTAAGAAATACAATCTAGAGGTAATAAAATTATCTATTTGGTGTCTTAACATTAGCCATCCTAATTCCTAATGCTAATTTTTTACCTTGTATAGGAGGTCACTAAAAAAAAATCTGTATGTGCTTCAGTTTATCTTTCATCAATACAATACACAGGGGCATTGTAATCTAAAGATTATAATCAACATTCAAAAAACTCAAAATGAAACATATTTTCACCTGCAACAAATAATTATGTATGAAAATCAAAAGTTTTCAGGAAAGGTAATTGAAGTGATTCTTTTTTCTCATTACAAAAGCATTTACCACAACTCCTTGAAGAAACTCCCCTAAAGTATGTCAAATATGATGTGTCTTATGGAACGTTGGAAAGCAAATGTATTCCTCTTGGCCATTTTAGCAAGAAAAAAAAAAAGTCACAGAGATTGTCATTATGTAGCATCAAACAGTTGGATAAAAACTAGAAAACTTCAGCCGTGTATCCAAATATTTGGTATAAACTATACTAACATGTAATAGTTAAAAGGAATCTGCTAATTCATTTGTTTCATTTAGATTGAAGCAGCAATAACTAACATGTTTATCATGAACAAAGGACAGTGCTAGAAATTTGGTATTGGGCATATGCAGCAGTTAAAGGCCAACCAAGTGCCAAACATCTCTAGGTTTGGTGCATTGATGGGGAAGGAAGAAAATGGGAGTAGAAAAATTTGTACCTAGAAACTATTATGGTACCAGAACTAGAAAGACATAATTAATGCTTGAGAATTACAATGATGAGCACTATATCAAATGACTGAAGAAAAGGAGAGACCAATGCATTACTAAATAAAGAATTTTCTAGTTTGTTGTTGTTGTTGTTGTTTTGTGAGACAGAGTTTAGCTCTTGTCACCCAGGCTGGAGGGGAACGGCATGATCTCGGCTCACTGCAACTTTCGCCTCCCGGGTTCAAGCGATTCTCCTGCTTCAGCTTCTTGAGTAGCTGGGATTACAGAGGCCTGCCACCACGCCCAGCTAATTTTTGTATTTTTAGTACAAACGGGGTTTCACCATGTTGGCCAGGGTAGTCTCAAATTCCTGACCTCAGGTGATCCACCCACCTCAGCCTCCCAAGGTGCTGAGATTACATGTGTGAGCCACCACGCTCGGCCCAATTTTCTAGTTGATACTGCTTTGCAGACAAAATGCAGACGGGCCTATCCAGAAGATTAGAATCTCTCAACAGGTCTCAAAGCCTTCTTTAGCTCATTGCTTATCAATCTCCTGTATAGCCTCCTTGTCCTAATTCTTCCATCACCTTCCCCCTTCATCCTCCTCCTCATTCATCCATTTATCATTCCGTCCCTGTAAGGGATCTTAATGTTTGGAAGAAACCAGCTTTGTACAGGAAGAATAGAAATCCCCTGCGTAGGGCAATGTTGTCAGTTAAAAACAAAATAGATTTCATTATTTAAAAGACAATCAACATTTTAAAGTTGTTTCAATAACGTTATAAATTATGTCAATTATAATCACAGGGATTTTTATTTTGCTGTGTCTCGTGACCCCAAAAACAAAGTTTTAAGGAAGATAAGATTTATTTGGTCAAAACATTTGACATTTACTTCATTACTCAGTGCACTAAATTCTCTCTAAATAAATTCCATACTGATCTGACTTTCCCCATGAAAATCTGCACAGTGAACTCCTAGTTTATTATGCCTGCTTGAAAAGGGTAATTTAATAAGGCATCAGTACAAATACTTAATTGTGAATGGCTATCGACAATGCCTTTAAACAGTTGCATATTTGCCAGATTTAGCTAATGGAAGTAGAATTGCCACTTAATGTCTCAGCTTGCACTGGTGGAAAATAAATTGTATCTGACATTCCTTTGGCTTTTAAAGGACATACTTAGATAATATTTACAGTCAAATTGATCTATTGTTGCATTTATGTTTTCTTGGGTTTAAAAAAGGGATCAAATGGGTTCTAAAGGATAATATTTCTTTGTATCTGCTCAGTTTGGAATGCTTTTGCACACACATGCCTCATTTAGTGGGTGTCTAACCAAGGTCTAAATATCTGAATGGGAAGTAGACGTTTCAACCAGGCATACAGTTGTTTTAGCTCCAGCTAAAGACTCGGGTGTGTGGAAGATCAGCTGCTCAGTGAGCAGGGCTGTTCACTTTTCATGGAGGTCATATAGACAGAATTGCTTTATTAAGCCACCTGCTACATGCTGTGACCAGGAAGAAGAAAGAGGTCATAGAAAAGAACCAATATTTCAACATCCAATACTTACCAGGCACTTTTCCAAGTATACTATGTTACCTCATTCACTCCTGAAAACAAAACAATGAGTATTATAGTATTATTATCTTAGTATTTTTCTTTAGGCTTCTACTTCTGTGAAATTCAAAAACAGGCAACTCGTATCATTATTGATGGTGTTAAAAATCAGGACCACGTTTACCTTAGAAGGTGGTAACTGGAAGCTAGCACAGGGGACTGCTTGGGTACACTGGTCAGAGTGCTGGCTACGTTAATGTGTTTATGGATATATGTGTTGCATTAGTCTGCTCAGGCTGCCATCACAAAATATCATAGACTGGGTGGCTTAAACAACAATATTTATTTTCTCACAGTTCTAGAGGCTTCAGATTCCAAGATCCATGGGTAAGTATGGTTAGCTTCTAGTGAGAGCTCTCTTTCTGGCTTGCAGTTGGCTGCCTTCTGTGTTTTCATGAGAGAGAAAGAGAGAAAGACAGACAGAAAGAGAGAAATTCTCTTCTTATAAGGCCACCAGTCCTACTGAATTAGGACCGCACTCTTATGATCTCATATAAATTTAACTATCTCCTAAAAGTCTCCAAACATGGTCACATTTGAAGTTAGAGCTTCAACATACAAATTTTGTGGGAAGACAGTTTGGTCCCTAGCATCTGTCTAACTCAAACTGCTATCAAAATAGAAAATATGATTATCATCCTAGAAAGTTGCCTTTTCTCACCTGCAGAGATAGTCACTTTTCTAATTTTTTGCACCATAGATTGGTTTTAACTGTTCTAGAACTCTACATGAATGGAATCATACAGTAGATACTCTTTTATATAAGGCTTCTTTTACTCAATATGTTTTCAAGACTCATCTGTGTTGCACATACCAGTAGTTTGTTCCTTTTTATTTCTGAGGAGTATCACCTTGTATGCATATACCACATTTTGTTGATCTGTTCTCTTATTAATGGACATATGGGTCATTTCCAGCTTGGGGTTATTGTGAATATGGTTTCCATAAACATTGTTGTATGAGTCTTTTAGTAGACATGTTTTTATTTCTCTTGGATAAGTACATAGAAGTGGAATTGATGGAACTTAAAGCAGGTAAAGGGTATTATTATCTTGATTTCAGCATGATACATGATGGATTTTCCATTATCATTGTGATAAAGAAAAAGAAGTTAGAGATTATGACAGCAGAGTCAGGAAAAATTATATCTGAACAAATATCTTTTCTCGAAGTATTAATCAGAATCAAAATCAGCCAGAAAAGAGATCTTTAATGACATGCTCTGGGACCTAGGCCTACCCCCTTGTAATCAATATTTTTATAGTAACTTAGATAAAGACTCACATTAGACATGCTCAACAAATCTTTAACAGACTTAAAGGGCTTGTTGATTCTATCAGTGCCATAACCATACTGTTCCCTGATCACGCCAAGGACCCTCCTCACCCACTATCTTTTGCACAGATTTTCCCCCTCCCTGACAAAGACCCTTCCTGAGAGCTGAGGTAACTGTAAGTGCAATGTGGGCCATCACTCTGACATGGCAAATTTTCAAAAATATCTAATGTATATTTAGAATTGTAAGAAATACATCAAAGTTGCTAACAGTCTCTCTGGTTTCTACATCAAGCCACATCTAGAATGTTGGGTTCAATTTGGGACCTACAAGAAACATTAGCAAGTTATGGTGCATCTAGAGGAGAAAGAACATCCAGAATAAAAAGACTTCCTCAATAAGGAAAATTAAAAGACCCTCCCTCCAACCCCAGCCCCACCCCATGGAGCCCAAGTTTTGCTCCACCAGACTCAGTTTGCTCGACCTGAGAAGAAACCTTTGCAGATCTCTGGAATTTTTAAGTCCTACCCACATCTCCCCTCACCAGCCCTGTTTCCATTATCCTTGGCATGCACAACTAAGACATATGGTACAAATCCTAAGGAAGAGCAGGGAGAAATAGGAAGGACATTCAATGACTGTAGGAATTTACTATACTCACAAAAAAAAGTAATGAATTGAATGTAAAGTTTTGTTTACTTGACTTTGGAAAAAGTAATTGTAATTAAATGTTCCCTATATTATAATTCTGTAAGAGCTAAATGAGTTAATGCTTATGAAAGCAATTTTAAAACAGACTTAAGGGATTGTTGACTCTATCAGTGCCATAACCATAGTGTTCCCTGATTATGCCATGGATTCTCACCCACTATCCCTTGCACAGTTTTCCCCTCCCTGAAAAATGCCCTTCCTGAGAGCTGAGGTAACTACAAGTGTGATGTGGGCCATCACTCTAACATGGCAAATTTTCAAAAACACCTAATGCATATTTAGAATTGTAGGAAATACATCAATGTTGCTAATAGTCTCTCTGGTTTCTACATCAAGTCATATTTAATTCTATGATGAGGCATCCAAATGCAAGCAAAAAATCAGAAAAGGTATTTTAAGAATTTCTTTGCAGAGAATATCCACAACACAGAAATGAATCTGAAATGTTCTCAACAAATTTACTTCACCAGCCCTAATACATACAGTCCAATATTAGTCCTTACAAGCCATGCACTATTGTGTTCCCAGGCCATGAGCTAAGTGAACAGAGTTAAGCTGGTCTTGCTTTGGACCCTCATAGACTCAAATTTTGGTTTTGGTCTAACATTGAGGATTTGAATTGAAATTGTTCTTATTTCTGCCCTGTATTTGGGATTACATTTCTCTAGCTGCCCAACCAGTCTTTACCAAGGCTTAAAAGAAGGAAAGGAAGCTAGCAGATCTTTCTCTACACTATCACAGACAGGAACATCCTTCACTCCTCTCACCCTCCTATAACTAGAATAAAAATGAGGAAGATGTGAGATATAAAGGCCAAAGTCTACTCTTTTTAGGTCATTGCAAGAATATGTAAAATGTTTACCTAGGAGTAGATGTGTTACTCACATGGTTTCACCTTCTATATCCTCAATTAAACAGCAAAGATTTACATTTTAAAAAGAACTAATCAACCTAGGGTTAAAGGCCATCTCCACAAAAGGCTTTGATATGGCATTTCAAATTTAACTATATTCTAGAGAATGCCTCTGAATTGGTTAGCTCAACTATTCAACTATTCCAATTTACTCATTACATAATAATGAACCAATGCCTTAGATTCACCACTATATCTGCCCACAACTTTCAGAATGTTCAGGGGAGCCATACAGGTCATCTAATTCTGATGAGGCATCTCACCTAAAACATGCCCCTGGACACCAAGAGATATCAAAGAGGACTCAACAAAGTTAATTACTATTCCTAACAAATCAGCCCATAGTACTTACCTAACCTGGTGGAAGATCTAAAACTTTAGGATCTCATAGGATCGCAGTTTTATTGATTTGTGCACCAAAATTGACAGAATAGCACATGGCCTATATTAATTAACTTATTCACTCATTCTACAAATACTTTTTGTTAAAGAGATGAAGTCGCATATGTTTCCCTGGCTGAATATGGTGGCTATTCACAGGTGCAACCTCAAACTCCTGTGCTCAAGTAATCCTCCTGCCTCAGTCTCCCAAGTGGCTAGAACTACAGGCACTATACAAATACTTTTTGAGTACTGACAATGTGCCAGCACATGTGCTAGACCCTGACTGAACATTTTCTAGTCAATTAGGACAAATCTTTGAGTAGCTAATTGGATACCCTTTACTGTTAATCCAATTTTATTTTAGGAACAAGTTGTAGGATTCTTTTGTTTGCAAGATAATGCACTTGAATACTTCAGAAAAAGGGAGATTAAATGTATATGGGTCTGAAACTGACAAGCTGTTGAGACCTGAGGTGGCTTTGCAGACCAGCAATTCTTGCCATTTTTCATTGGCAATATGATCCTCCGATTCTTCATAAATATGATGCATTCCCTTGTGTTTGTTGGTCAAGTTCCTCTCCTAACTTGTAGATCTTGCTCCCTCACAATTTTGGTGTCTGACCATTTTGCCACAATCATGATGTGAACTTTGTTATGGTTAGGAGCTACATTTCTCAAAACATCCTTCCTTGTATGGGTCTAAGTTAGAGCTGATTAAAAAAATGAACTTGCATGGCCAGGTTGCATACCTACATTGTGGCTTTATAAATTACAACAACAATAATAATAGTAATAAAGATCAAGCCACTCTAAGAATCCAGATTGTAGTGAAAAAATAAGCTTTTACTCTAAGATCAAAAACAAAACAAGGATGCTTACTCTTGCCACTTTTATTCAACATAGTACTGGAAGCTCAAGCCAGAGCAATTAGACAAGAGAAAAAAAAATGACATCCAAATAGAAAAAGAAGAAATTAAATTGTCTTTGTTTGCAGAAGACATGATTTTATGTATAGAAAACTCTAAAGACTCCACCAGAAAACTGTTAGAACTAATACATTGGGTAAAGTTATAGAATACAAAATCAACATACAAAAATCAGTTGTATTTTAATACATTAAGAATGAACTATCCAAAAAAGAAATCAAGAAAACTGTTTTATTTACAATAGCCACCAAAAAATACTTAGAAATGAATTTAGCCAAGGAGGTGAAAAATATCCACACTGAAAACTATAAAACATTGATAAATGAAATTAAAGAAGACACAACAAATGGAGAGACATCCCATGTTCATGGATTGGAAGAATTAATATTGTTAAAATATACATATGACCCAAAGCTATCTTTAGCAATGCAATCCCTATCAAAGTTCCAAAGTTCCTATGACATATTATACAGAAATAGAAAAAACAAAAATTTATATGGAAGCACAAAAGACCCAGATACACTAAGCAATCCTGAGGGAAAAATAAAACAAAGCTGGAGGCATCACACTACCTGATTTAAAAACCTGCTACAAAGCTATAGCAATCAAAACAGCATGGTACTGGCATGAAGTCAGACACATAGATGAACAGAAAAGAATACAGAGCTCAGAAATAAATCTACATATTTATGTTCAATTGATTTCCAACAAAAGTACCAAAAACACACAGTGGGGAAAGGACAGTCTCTTCAATAAATGCTGGTAGAAAAACTGGATTTCCACATGCAAAAAATAAAATCCTCATCTCACATCATACACAAAAATCAACTCAAAAAGAATTAAAAACAACATAATACCAGAGACCAGAAGAAAACATAGAGGAAAAGCTCCATGACATTTATCTGGGAAATAATTTTTTGAATATGAACCCAATCTCACAGGCAACAAAAGCAAAAATATACTAATGGGATTACATCAAACTAAATAGCTTCTGCATTGCAAAGGAAACAGTCAACAGCGAGCAGACAACCTACAGAATGGAGAATGTACTTTTGAAAACCATACATCTAATAAGGGGCTAATATACAAAATGTATAAGGAACTCAAACAAATCAATAGTAAGAAAACCATCCAATTAAAAGTGGGCAAAGGACCTGAATAGACATTTCTGAAAAGAAGACATACAAATGGCCAATGGGACCAGTCATGCATTGTTTAATAATGGGAATACATTCTAAGAAATGTGTTGTTAGGTGATTTAGTCATTGTGTAACTTTTATAGTGTGTTTACACAAATCTAGATGGTACAACCTGTCACACACCTAGGCAATATGGTATAGACTATTGCTCCTAGTTTATAAACCTGTACAGCATGTTACTATACTGAATGCTTTAGGGAATGTAATACAGTGGTAAGTATTTGTATATCTAAACATATCTAAATATAGAAAAAGTGCAGTAAGAATACAGTACAAAATATGTTTTAATGATATGCCTGTATAGAACACTTACCATGAATAGGTTGCTCTGGGTGGGTCAGTGAGTGAGTGGTAAATGAATGTGAAGGTCTAGGACATTACTGTATACTACTATAGACTTTATAAACACTGTGCACTTAGGCTACACTAAATTTATTTATTTATTTATTTATTTATTT
>NW_012121598.1:8423997-8430606 GCF_000951035.1 Colobus angolensis palliatus | reverse complement strand
TTTTTAGTAGAGACAGGGTTTCACCATGTTAGCCAGGATGGTCTCGATCTCCTGACCTCATGATCCGCCCGCCTCGGCCTCCCAGAGTGCTGGGATTACAGGCGTGAGCCACCGCGCCCGGCCGTGGTGCATGACTTTATATGAAAAAAATGTTCAACATATGTAATCACTAGAGAAATGTAAATCAAAACTACAATGAGATATAACCTCACACTTGTTCAGATGGCCATTATCAAAAAGTCAAAAGGCCAGGTACAGTGACTCACACTTGTAATCCTAGCACTTTGGGAGGCCAAGGTGGGATGATTGTTTGAGCCCAGGAATTTGAGACCAGCCTGGGCAACATAGTGAGACCTCATTTCTAAAAAAAACTTAAAATAAGTAACCAAGTGTGGTGGCATCTGCCTGTAGTCCCAGCTACTTGAGATGCTGAGGCAGGAAGATCACTTGAGCCCAGGCATTCAAAGTTGCAGTGAGCTGTCATCGTGCCACTGCACTCCAGCCCAGGTGACAGTGAGACCCTGTCTAAAAAAAATAAATAAATAACTTTAAGTCAAAAATATAAAATGTTGGTGAGAATGTGGAGAAAAGGGAGTCCTTGCACACTATTGGTGGGAATATAAATTAGTATAGCTATTATGGAAAACAGTGTAGCACTTCCACAAAAAATTAAAAATAGAACTACCATATGATCAAGCAATCCCACATTTGAGTGGATAGCCAAAGGAATTGAAATCTGTATGTCAAAGAGATAGCTGCACGTCCATGTTCATTGCAGCACTATTCACAATAGCCAAGATATGAAATCAATCTAAGTGTCCATTATCACGTGAATGAATAAAGAAAATGTGGCATGTATGCACAGTGGAAAACTATTTAGCCTCAAAAAAGAATGAAATCCTGTCATTTGGGGCAATATGGATGAGCCTAGAGAACATTATGTTACGTGAAATAAGCCAAGCACAAAAAGACAAATACCACAAGATCTCACTCATATGTAAAGTGTAAAAAAGTTGAACTCATAGAAACAGAGAATAAAATGATGATTTCCAGGGACTGGAGGGTGGAGAGATTGAGAAGAAGTCAGTCAAACAAACAGAAAAATTTCAGTTAGACAGAAGGAATGAGTTCAAGAGATCTACTGTACATCATAATGTCTACAGTTAATAATAATAGAGTGTATATTTGAAAATTGCCAAGAGAGTAGATTTTAAGCATACTTACCACAATAAATAAGTACATGAAGTAATGCATGTGTTAAATAGCCTGATTTGGCCATTCCACACTATCTACTATATAAAAACAGCATGTTGCACACCATAAATATATGCAATTTTTACTTGTCAAATAAATATAAAAAGTATTTTTTAAAAAAAACAGTAATCGAGACTATAAAACAGAGAAGTAAGGCACAAGGAGAGAAGAGTGGCTAAACACAGACCCAGACAGCAAAGGGAAATGCCAACCAAGAGTAAGTTAGGTGTGTTTTGAGATGGGAAATTCACAGTTTCTTGAAAAAGAGAGACAACCCAAACTTTTCATGTTTTCTCTTCCTCAAGTCTGCCCTAATGACAAGGCTTGTGAAAAAGGAATTAAGACAACTTGAGTTCTGAAAATCAAGAGAAGGGAATAAGGGCATTCCTGGCCACTGGGAACAAACTGGATGGCCTTTCTTCAGAAGTGGAGGAAAACTACCTAAAACAAGATTGGTTTTTACTGTGAAAAAATGATTAGTGGTGAATTTATACAAAAGAGTTTGTATTTTTAGAACTCTTGTTTTTGCAATGATTCTGTGTCTACTTTTCAACTTAAAATTAATGTTTTGTAGAAAATGATGCAAATGAATGGATCATGTACTTTGGCCCTGCTTCTTCTCATCTGGACCTTAAGGGCATTAGTGTCTTTTAGCTCAAGAATTCAGATGCTACAGTTCACCTAGTGGCAGGTCACCATAGCAAAATGTTTAGTTCACTCCTATGGAGTGGGATTCCACCTTTGAAAACAGCAAATTTTACAAATATGAAGTACTGTAGCCAAAGCATACAACAGCCTAGCAGACTTGACTTTGGCTAAATTTCAAAATTATGTGCAATTAATAACTGAAGGTGAAAATTAGATTGTTTACATATCTCAAAAAAAAACTTCTTAAAATATTTTTTACCTTCATATTATATTATGCTTCTAGATTTGCAGACAGGATGAATCTTATCCTTAGTATGCTAAAGGGCATTTTTTAAATTCAATAATATTCCAGAAGAATCAAAAGTGCCAAGTGTTTACATAATTGAGTTGAACAACTGTTATTAAATCAGTGGCAAAGGTTATCTTTTCTGATAGTAAGTAGTTTGGATAAGTAGTAAAACTATTTCAAATTCCCATGGAGTCTCCACCAATATTTAAACTTCCATTCCTGTAACTACAAAATGCCCAGGGGGATGATAACAATTTTCTCTTTCTCCTCCTGTTTTTTAAAAAAACTAATAATAAAAAAAATCACAACAAGAAGTAATGAAAATCTACAGAATGAGGTGCCATGTACACACTCTAAGAAGGCAGGGTTTATGAGGATTTTCTTATTCCAATTGGGGATTGTTTAAAGTGGTGGATTCTATCGTAACCGATATTGGAGAGAGACAGGCTTAGAGTAACAAAATTTCATCCAAATTCAGAAAATCAGAACATGAAGCAAGCAGGTCAGAAAAACCTGATGTTGGCTAAGGAAGAATAATAGAAACAAATGGAGATAAATTCATGTTTTAGGCCAAGTTTGTGCTGTCAAAATAAATAGGTGAGAACAATTCTGGGGTACCAATATTGTGGGTAATGACCACAATCATGATAATTTAAATCAATCTTTTTTGCCTCTCAGTTTCAAGTGATTCTCATGCCTCAGCATCCTGAGTAGCTGGAATTACAGGTACGCACCAGTAGTCCTTTAAGTTTTGTATTTTTAGTAAAGACGAGGTTTCACCACGTTGGCCAGGCTGGTCTCAAACTCCTGATCTCAAATGATCCACCCCCGCCTGGACTCCCAAAGTGCTGGGATTACATAAATCAATCATTTTTTAACGTGAATTTCTTTTACTCAGCCAACTGGACTAACTCTTCTATCACAAATTCATAGAGTGACCTAACCAGGAGGGTCATTTGGGATCATCTACTTCATTCTTTTCATTTTGCAAAGATGAAACTATGACCCAAAAAAGAGAAGTAGTATCCCCAAGGTTTCCCAGCTGCTGATGAGCAGACTGGGCCTAGAACCCGTCTTCTAGGCTGATGCTCTTTATACTATACTCCAGATCCTCATTCCCAAAGAAAAATAGCTACCAACCGTTATTGAAGACATACTATGTGCCAACAACTACTTCAAGGGCTGTCCGAGGATTTACTCTTTTAATACTCACAATAATGAGTTACGTTCTGTTACTGTTCCCATTTTACAAATGGAGAAACTGAGATTTAGATTAAGTAATTTACCCAAAGATACATAGCTACACTGGCAGAGCTAAAATAAATATTGTTTGCCTACTCTAAATATGAGCTGTGAACCCTAAATATGAGTTATATACATCTGGACAATCCTGACAAGATTGTTAGACATTTAGGCTATTTCCAGTTTGAAATTCTTATCAGTAACGCTGCTATGAACATTCTTGTGCAAGCCTTTGTGTGGACATATGCTTTCATTTCTCTTGGGTATACACCTAGGAACAGTACCAAGTCATATGATAGTTTTATATTTAACTGTTTAAGAAAATGTCTAACTTACCACAAATGGACACACAATGTAACCACAATGGACGCACAATTTTCCGTTCCCACAAACAATGTATGAGGGTTCGTGTTTCTCATCCTCACCAACATCTGTTATTTTCTTCTTATTTTTATAGCCATTCTACTGAGTGTGAATCGTTTCCCTAATGATTAATAATGCTGAGCATCTTTTCATGTGCCTCCTAGACATTCATACATGTTCTTTGATGAAATATTTGTTCATATGTTTTGTCCATTTTTGTTTGGGTTGTTTGTCTTGTTTTTGAGCACTACGATTTCTTTATAAATTCTGGATACAAATCCTTTATGTGTTTTGCAGATGTCTGTTTGGAAATATTTTCTCCTGATTTATTTCTCATCTTTTCATATTGTTAATAACATTTTTTGAAGAAGAAAATTTTTAATTTAATGAGGTCCAGTTTATCCATTTTTTTATGAACAGTGCTTTTGGTGTCATATCTAAGAAATCTTTGCCTATCTGAAGAACACAAGGACATTTTTATACGTTTTCTTCCAAAGATTTTACTGTTTTAGCTCTTACTTTAAGTCTGTGATACATTTTGAGTTCATTTTTATGTATGGCACAAAATGTGTATGAGGTAAGGGTTTAAGTTGACTTTCACACATATGGATATCCCATCGTCCCATCACCGTTTGTTGAGGAGACTACCTTTTTCCCAGTGAATTGCCTTGACACCTTTGTAAAACAAACAAAAAAAGTCTAAATTCTAAATATAGGATTTATTTCTGGATTCACAATATGTTCCACTGGTCTACATCTATCCTTTTCCAGTATAATACTGTCTTAGTAACTGCAGCATTAGGGTGAGTTTTGAAATTGGGAAGAGAAAATCCTACAAGCTATCCTTTTTTTCACATTTGTTTTAGCTATTCTAGGTGGTTTACATTTCCATGTAAATCTTAGAATCTGCTCATCAATAGGCATAGAGTTAAAAAACATTGCTTTTAAAGCACTCAACTCACCAAAAGTCTTGTTATACCCTTCTTCCATGACAATAAGGCCTTAGCTGGTCTATAGTTACTTCACTAAAAAAGAACACAAAAAAGACTCTTTTTGTTTTGATTTGTTTCATTTTTGTTTTTTATTATACTTTACACGTGCACAATGTGCAGGTTTGTTACATATGTATACATGTGCCATGTTGGTGTGCTGCACCCATTAACTCGTCATTTACACTAGATATATCTCCTAATGCTATCCCTCCCCACTCCTCCTACCCCACAACAGGCCCCGGTGTGTGATGTTCCCTTTCCTATGTCCAAGTGTTCTTATTGTTCAATTCCCACCTATGAGTGAGAACATGCGGTATTTGGTTTTCTATTCTTGTGACAGTTTGCTGAGAGTAATGATTTCCAGCTGCATCCATTTCCCTATAAAGGACATGAACTCATCCTTTTTTTATGGCTGCACAATATTCCACGGTGTATATGTGCCACATTTTCTTTATCCAGTCTGTCATTGATGGACATTTGGGTTGGTTCCAAGTCTTCACTATTGTGAATAGCGCCGCAATAAACATACGTGTGCATGTGTCTTTATAACAGCGTGATTTATAATCCTTTGGGTATATACCCAGTAATGGGATGACTGGGTCAAATGGTATTTCTAGTTCTAGATCCTTGAGGAATCGCCACACTGTCTTCCACAATGGTTGAACTAGTTTACAGTCCCATCAACAGTGTAAAAGTGTTCCTATTTCTCCAAATCCTCTCCAGTACCTGTTGTTTCCTGACCTTTTAATGATCGTCATTCTAACTGGTGTGAGATGGTATCTCGTTGTGGTTTTGATTTGCATTTCTCTGATGGCTACTGATGATGAGCATTCTTTCATGTGTCTGTTGACTGCATAAATGTCTTCTTTTGAGAAGTGCCTGTTCATATCCTTTGCCCACCTTTTGATGGGGTTGTTTGTTTTTTCTTGTAAATTTGATTGAGTATTTTGTAGATTCTGGATATCAGCCCTTTGTCAGATGAGTAGATTGCAAAAATTTTCTCCCATTCTGTAGGTTGCCTGTTTACTCTGATGGTAGTTTCTTTTGCTGTGCAGAAGCTCATTAGTTTAATTAGATCCCATTTGTCAATTTTGGCTTTTGTTGCCATTGCTTTTGGTGTTTTAATCATGAAGTTCTTGCCCATGCCTATGTCCTGAATGGTATTTTATGATTTTAGGTCTAACATTTAAGTCTCTAATCCATCTTGAATTAATTTTTGCATAAGATGTAAGGAAGGGATCCAGTTTCTGCTTTCTACTTATGGCTAGTCAGTTTTCCCAGCACTATTTATTAAATAGGGAATCCTTTCCCCATTTCTTGTTTTTGACAGGTTTGTCAAAGATCAAATGGTTGCAGATGTGTGGTATTGTTTCTGAGGGCTCTGTTCTGTTCCATTGGTCTATATCTCTGTTTTGGTACCAGTACCATGCTGTTTTGGTTACTGTAGCCTTGTAGTATAGTTTAAAGTCAGGTAGCATGACGCCTCCAGCTTTGTTCTTTTGACTTAGGATTGTCTTGGCAATGCAGCATCTTTTTTGGCTCCATATGAACTTTAAAGTAGTTTTTTCCAATTCTGTGAAGAAAGTCATTGGTAGCTTAATGGGGATTGCATTGAATCTATAAATTACCTTGGGCAGTATGGCCATTTTCACCAGATTGATTCTTCCTATCCATGAGCATGGTATGTTCTTCCATTTGTTTGTGTCCTCTTTTATTTCATTGGGCTGTGGTTTGTAGTTCTCCTTGAAGAGGTCCTTCACATCCCTTGTAAGTTGGATTCCTAGGCATTTTATTCTCTTTGAAGCAATTGTGAATGGGAGT
>NW_012121598.1:8422801-8423398 GCF_000951035.1 Colobus angolensis palliatus | reverse complement strand
AGGAATTTATCCATTTCTTCTAGGTTTTCTAGTTTATTTGCATAGAGGTGTTTATAGTATTCTCTGATGGTAGTTTGTATTTCTGTCAGATTGGTGGTTATATCCCCTTTATCATTTTTTATTGTGTCTATTTGATTCTTCTCTCTGTTCTTCTTTATTAGTCTTGCTAGCAGTCTACCAATTTTGTTGATCTTTCCAAAAAACCAGCTCCTGGATTCATTTATTCTTTGAAGGGTTTTTTTATGTCTCTATCTCCTTCAGTTCTGCTCTAATCTTAGTTATTTCTTGCCTTCTGTTAGCTTTTGAATGTGTTTGCTCTTGATTCTCTAGTTCTTCTAATTGTGATGTTAGGGTGTTAATTTTAAATCTTTCCTGCTTTCTCTTGTGGGCATTTAGTGCTATAAATTTCCCTCACTGCTTTAAATGTGTCCCAGAGATTCTGGTATGTTATATCATTGTTCTCACTGGTTTCAAAGAACATCTTTATTTCTACCTTCATTTTGTTATGTACCCAGTAGTCATTCAGGAGCAGGTTGTTCAGTTTCCATGTAGTTGAGCAGTTTTGATTGAGTTTCTTAATCCTGAGTTCTAGTTTGA
>NW_012121598.1:8360033-8421473 GCF_000951035.1 Colobus angolensis palliatus | reverse complement strand
ATATCCTGCAGAATGTTTTCCAACTTGGTTCCATTCTCCCCATCACTTTCAGGCACCCCAATCAGACGTAGATTTGGTCTTTTCACATAGTCCCATATTTCTTGGAGGCTTTGTTCATTTCTTTTTACTCTTTTTTCTCTAAACTTCTCTTCTCGCTTCATTTCATTCATTTGATCTTCAATCACTGATACCCTTTCTTCCAGTCGATCGAGTCAGTTACTGAAGCTTGTGCGTTTGTCACGTAGTTCTCATGTCGTGGTTTTCATCTCTATCAGGTCATTTAAGGATTTGTCTGCATTGGTTATTCTAGGTAGCCATTCGTCAAATCTTTTTTCAAGGATTTTAGTTTCTTTGTGCTGGGTTCATACTTCCTCCTTTAGCTCAGAGAAGTTTGATCATCTGAAGCCTTCTTCTCTCAGCTCGTCAAAGCCATTCTCCATCCAGCTTTGTTGCATTGCTCGTGAGGAGCTGCGTTCCTTTGGAGGGGCAGAGGCACTCTGATTTTTAGAATTTTCAGCTTTTCTGCACTGCTTTTTCCCCATCTTTGTGGTTTTATCTACCTTTGGTCTTTGAAGATGGTGACGAATAGATGGGGTTTTGGGTTGGATGTCCTTTCTGTTTGTTAGTTTTCCTTCTAACAGTCAGGATCCTCAGTTGCAGGTCTGTTGGAGTTTGCTCAGGGTCCACTCCAGACCCTGTTTGCCTGGGTATCAGCAGTAGAGGCTGCACAAAAGTGAATATTGCTGAACAGCAAATGTTGCTGTTTGATCGTTCCTCTGGAAGCTTTGTCTCAAAGGTGTACCCAGCCGTGTGAGGTGTGAGGTGTCAGTCTGCCCCTAGTGTGGGATGTCTCCCAGTTAGTCTACTCCGGGTTCAGGGACCCACTTGAGCAGACAGTCTATCCGTTCTCAGATGTCAAACTCCGCGCTGCGAGAACCACTATTCTCTTTAAAGCTGTCAGACAGGGATATTTACATCTGCAGAGGTTTCTGCTGCCTTTTGTTTGGCTATGCCCTGTCCCCAGAGATGGAGTCTACAGAGGCAGGCAGGCCTCCTTGAGCTGTGATGGGCTCCACCCTGTTCGAGCTTCCCGGCTGCTTTGTTTACCTACTTAAGCCTCAGTAATGGCGGGCACCACTTCCCCAGCCTTGTTGCCACCTTGCATTTAGATCTCAGACTGCTGTGCTAGCAATGAGGGAGGCTCTTTGGGCATGGGACCCTTCAAGTCAGGTGCGGGATATAATCTCCTGGTGTGCTGTTTGCTAAGACCAATGGAAAAGCGCAGTATTAGGGTGGGAGTGACCCAGTTTTCCAGGTGTTGTGTGTCACGTTTTCCCCTTGACTAGGAAAGGGAATTCCCTTCCCCCTTGTGCTTCACAGGTGAGGTGATGCCTCACCCTGCTTTAGCTCTCGCTTGTTGGGCTACACCCACTGTTCTGCACCCACTTTCCGACATGCCCCAGTGAGATGAACCCAGTACCTCAGTTGGAAATGCAGAAATCACCCGTCTTCTATGTCTCTCACACTGGGAGCTGGAGGCTGGAGCTGTTCCTATTCAGCCATCTTGGTGCCACCTCCAAAAAGTAGTCTTAAAACAAGGAACTTCAAGTTTAAGGTGATTTTTGCTCCTGCCTAATCCAACGATCAGGAAAAGTTTCTCAACCAAAAATCAACATGCACACTCTCACATGTACAAAAATGTAAATCACTGATACAGCACCCACTGCAGTAGAATATGTGCAAAGGGTATGTGTTGAAGCACAAGTATCAACACAGAGTAAGGACTCTGTAAGTAAAAGGTATTGTTGGCTACCTTTTGAGTAGATGTATCTACTCCCCTCATACCTGCCCTCCTCAATTTTTATATTTTGTACCTACTCTTAGAGCTGCACTATCCGGTAGGGTAGCCACTAGCCACAAGTGGGTATTTGAATTCATATTAACTAGTTAAATACAATTAAAAAGTCAGATCATAAGTCACACTAGCCACGTTTTAGATGCTCAACAGTTCCATATAGATGGCAGCCACACTGTCAGATGGTGTAGACACTATTTATTTTGGAAAGTTCTATTCAATGGTGCTGGTTTACAGAATTATTTCTGATATTTTCACTAACTTTTATGAACATAAATAAAAGCTATGTGAATGGCAGTAGAATTTATAGGTTTCATGGACTAAAATACCCTCATGTATATCACATCTTCTCAGTTATTGATATTTTTCTTTTTTTAAATTTAGCTCAAGTGTTTGTTCAAGGGCTTATATCAGAAAGGTTGCATGTGGTCTATGCAAATTCTAACCAAGAATTTCATGTCCTGCCAAACTAAGCTTCGTAAGCAAAGGATAAATAAAATCTTTTTCAGACAAGTAAGTGCTAAGGGAATTTGTTACCACTAGACCAGTGTTACAAGAGATCTTCAAGGGAATTCTATACATGGAAACTAAAGAATGATTCCTGCTACCACAGAAACACACTTTTTTTTAGATAGAGTCTTGCTCTGTCATGCAGGCTGGAGTCCACAGACCCTATAAAGCAACCACACAATTGAGAATAAAAAACAAACAGCTAACCACATCACAATAGGATCAAAACCTCATAAATCAATATTAAACTTGAGTGTAAAGAGTCTAAACACCCCATTTAAAAGGCACAGAGTGGCAAGTTCGATAAAAAACAAAAAAACAAGACCCAACAGTCTGTTGTCTTCAAGGGATCCATTTCACATGTAATGACAGCCGTAGACTCAAAGTAAAAAGATAGTGAAAGATCTATCTGTCCCACAAATGGAAAACCAAAAAGAGCAGGGGTTGCTATTCTTATATCAGATACCATAGACTTTAAACCAACCACAGTAAAAAGGAATAAAGAAAAGCATATATAATGATAAAGAGTTCAATTCAACAAGATAACTACCCTAATTATATGTGCACTCAACATCGGAGCAGCCAGATTCAGAAAATAAGTACTTCTGGACCTTCAGAAAGACTGAAACAGTCACACAGTAATAGTGGGTGACTTCAACACCTCACTGACAGCGTTAGACAAATCATTGAGCAGAAAACTAACAAAGAACATTCTGGACATAAATTGGATACTTGATCAATTGGACCTAATAGACATCTATAGATTACTCCACCCAGCAATCACAGATTATACATTCTTCTCACCTGTACATAGAACATACTCCAAGATTGACTAAATGCTCAGCAATAAGGAAAGGCTTAACAAATTCAAAAAATTAAAATAATATCAAGTATACTCTTGGATCACAGGAGAATAAAAATAGAAATCAATACCAAGAGGTTCTCTCAAAACCACACAATTATATGGAAACTAAACAACTTGCTCCTGAATGACTTCTTGGCAAACAATAAAATTAAGACAGAAATCAAAAATTTATTTGAAATAAATGATGATAGAGATCTAACTCACCAAAATCTCTAGGATGCAGCAAAAGCAGTGTTAGAAGGAATGCTTATAGTTCTAAATGTCTACATTAAGAAGTTGAGGTCAGGCGTGGTGGCTCACATTTGTAATCCCAGCACTGTGGGAGGCCAAGGCAGGCAGATCACTTAAGATCACGAGTTCAAGACTAGCCTGGCCAACATGGTGAAGCTCCCTCTCTACTAAAAATACAAAAAAGTTAGTCAGACGTGGTGGCATACACCTGTAATTTTAGCTACTCAGGAGGCTAAGATAGGATTGCTTGAATCCGGGAGGTGGAGGTTGCAATGAGCTGAGATTGCACCACTGTGCTCCAGCCTAGGTGACAGAGCAAGGCTCCATTAGAAAAAGAAGAGGAGGAGGAGGAGGAGGAGGAGGAGGAGGAGGAGGAGGAGGAAGAAGAAGAAGAAGAAGAAGAAGAAGAAGAAGAAGAAGAAGAAGAAGAAGAAGAAGAAGAAGAAGAAGAAGAAGAAGGAGAGAAGTTAGAAAGATTTCAAATTAACAATCTAACATCACACCTAGACAAAGTAGAAAATCAAGAACAAACTTACCCAAAAGCTAGCAGAAGAAAAGGAATAACTAAAATGAGAGCAGGATGGAACAAAATTGAGATCCAAAAAAATATATGTAAAGGATCAGTAAAACCAAAAGCTGGTTCTGACAGGACAAACAAGATTGATAGACCACTAGCTAGTTTAACAAAGAAAAAATACCTAAATAAGCACAATCAGACATGAACAAGGTGACATCACAACCAATCCCACAGAAATACAAAACACCCTCAGAGAAAATTATGAAAGTTTCTGTGCACACGAACTAGAAAATCTAGAATAAATGAATACATTCCTGAAAACACACAACCTCCTAAGATGGAATCAGGAAGAAACTGAAACACTGAACAGACCAGTAGCACATTCTGAAATTAAATCAGTAATATAAACCTACCAACCAAAAAAAAGCTTCAGACCTGATGGAGTCACAGCCAAATTCCACCAGGCATACAAATAACTGGTACGAATTTGACTGAAACTATTTCAAAAAATTGAGGAGGAGGAACTCCTCCCTAACTCGTTCTACAAAGCCAACATTACCTTGGTAACAAACCTTGGCCAAGACACAACAAAATAAGAAAACACCAGGCCAATATACCTGATGAACATAGACACAAAAGAACTTCAACAAAATACTTGTAAATCAGCAGCACATCAAAAACTAATTTACCACTACCAAGCAGGTTTTATTCCTGGGATGCAAGTGTGGCTCAACAATTGCAAATTAATAAATGTGACTCACCACAAATACAGAATTAAAAACAAGAACTATATGATCATCTCAATAGGCACAGAAAAAGCTTTCAATAAAATTCTACATCCTTTAATGATAAAAACTCTCAACAAACTAAGCATCGACAGAAGTACCTCAAAATAAGAGCCATCTATGACAAACCCACAGCCAACTCATACTGAATGGACAAAAGAAGGAATCCTTCCCCTGAGAAATGGAACAAGACAAGCATGCCCACTCTCACTGCTCCTACTCAACATAGGGTTGCAAGTCCTGGCCACAGCAAGCAGACAGAAGAAGGAAATAAAAGGCATACAAATAGGAAAAGAAGAAGTTAAATTGTGTCTCTTCACCAAATATAAGATTCTATACCTAAAAAATGCTGAAGAATCTGCCAAAAGGCTCCCGGAGCTGATAAATGGCTTTAGTAAAGTTTCAGGATACAAAACCAATGTACAAAAATCAGTAGTATTTCCATACACAAATAACATTCAATCTGAGAGCCAAATCAAGAACACAGTTCAATTTACAATAGCCACACACACGCAAAATAAAATACCTAGGAATATATCAAACCAGGTAGGTAAAATATCTCTACAAGGATAACTACCAAATACTGCTGAAAGAAACCAGAGAGAACACAAGCAAATGGAAAAATATCTCATGCTCATGGTTTGGAAGAATCAACCTTGTTAAAATGGCCATACTCCCAAAGCAACCTACAGATTCAATGCTCTTCCTATCAAACTACAAATACTATTTTCTACATAACTAGAAAAAAACTGTTCTAAAATTCATATGAAACCAAAATGAGCCCAAATAGCCAAAGCAATCCTAAGCCAAAATAACAAAGCTGGAGGCATCACATTACCTGACTTCAAATTATGCTATAAGGCTACGGTAAGCAAAACAGCATGGTACTGGTACAAAACAGACACGTAGACTGATGGAATAGAATAGAGAAGCCAGAAAAAAAGCTACACACCTACAGCCATCTGATCTTCAACAAAATTGACAAAAATAAGCAATGGGGAAAGGACTCAATAAATGGTGCTGGAATAACTGGCTATCCATATGCAGAAGAATGAAACTGGATCCCTATCTTTTTCCATACAAAAAAAAATTAACTCAAGATGAATTAAAAACTTAAATGTAAGACCTCAAACTATAAGAATCCTAGAAGAAAACCCAGGAAATACCCTTCTTAGTGTCAGCCTTAGCGAAGATTTATGGCTAAGTCTTCAAAAGCAATTGCAATAAAAACAAAAATTGACAAGTAGGCCTAATTAAACTAAAGGGCTTCCGCACAGCAAAAGAAACTATGAACAGAGTAAAGAGACAACCTACAGAATGGGAAGAAAATATTTCCAAGTGTTACATCTGACAAAGTCTAATATCTAGACTCTATAAGGAACTCAAACAAATTAACAAGCAAAAACCAAATAAACCCATTAAAAAGTGAGAAAAGGACATGAACAGACACTTCTCAAAAGAAGACACACATGCAGCCAACAAGCATACAAAAAAGTGCACATCATTAGTAATTACCAGATAAATGTAAATCAAAACCACAATGAGATACTATCTCACACCAGTGAGAGTGGCTATTATTTCAAAGTGAAGGAAAAAAAGATGCTGGCAAGGCTGTAGAGAAAAGGGAACATTTATACACGGTTGGTGGGAATGTAAATTAGTTCAGCCACTGTGGAAAGCAGTTTGGTGATTTCTCAAAAAAAAAAAACTAAAAATAAAACTACCATTTGACACAGCAATCCCATTAGTGGGTACTTACCTGAAGGAAAATAAATTATTTACTGGAAAGACACATGCATCCGTATGTTCATTGCAGCACTATCCACAATAGCAAAGACATGGAATCAACCTAGGTGCCCATCAATGGTGGATTGGATAAAGCAAATGTGGTACATATACACCACGGAATACTATACAGCCATAAAAGAATAAAATTATTACTTTAGGCCAGGTGCAGTGGCTCATGGCTGTAATCCCAGCACATTGGGAGGTCGAGGTGGGCTGATCTCTTGAGGCCAGGAGTTCAAGACCAGCCTGGCCAACATGGCAAATCCCCATCTCTACTAAAAATACAAACATTAGCCAGGTGTGGTGGCTCATGCCTGTAATCCCAGCTACTCAAGAGGCTGAGGCAAGAGAATCACTTGAACCCAGAAGGTGGAGGTTGCAGTGAGTCAAGATCACACCATTGTACTCCAGCCTGGGCAACAGAGTGAGACTCTGTCAAAAACAAATTTTATATATATGACCTGTGCTGCAACATGGATGCAGCCAGAGGCCATTATCCCAAGCAAATTCATGCAGGAAAAGAAAACCAAATATCTCATGTTCTCACAAGTGAGAGCTAAACACTGGGTACACATGAACATAAGGATAGGAACAATAGATACTGGGGGTTACTAGGACCGGGTGGAAAGAGCAGGCACAAGGGCTGAAAAACTACCTATTGGGTACTATGCTCACCACCTGGGTGACGGAATCATTCACACCCCACACCTCAGCATCATGTGATATACCCATGTAACAAGCTTGCACATGTATCCCTTAATCTAAAATAAAAGTTAAATTATTTTTAAAAAGAAAAGAAAATACCATTGTTAAATTTCACTGATAATACAAAATAGAGATTTTCTGAAGTTTCTCTCTTTTTATTTCTTATTGCTCTGTTTATTGAGGGCATAAGCACTCTGCTCCCATTTATTTTTTGGTTCAGAACATGCACTTTGGAGTTAGAAATTGGCTCAAATTTCCATCCTGCTACTTACTTGAATAAGCTCTTTAATCTCAGAGGGCTTCTGTTTACTTATATGTGATGTGTGCATAATTCTCAGATTTTAGGGTTGTTATAAGAATGAAAAGAGGCAGTTTATGTCAAGTGCTTGACACACAGTTTGTGCTCAATAAGTGCTGGCTGGCTATTATACTACTAGATAATGCTTATAATAATTTACTCAATTTGTCCATTCTTAAGACATGACAATATATACTTGTCTAGACTTATGAGTTGAAAAAGGAGTGTGGCAGGGACATTGCTGGATTCTATTTGCATGTTTCAGGCCCAGATGAGGGCATGAGGGAAAATTTTTAAATCCCAAAATTTTACTTTGTTAAGATCAGCAGGCTAATTTCCAGTGGAAAAAAGAAAGAAAGCTATACTTCACCACTAGGTCAAAAAGTCTTCTTTGTTTGTGGAGGCAACTTGAAAGTCATTGAGTCCCTACCTCCCCTAGAATATCTGCCCTCATTCGAGCCCTTAAGAAGTATCACTGCTTGTTCCCCACCCCAGTGGGGCCAACTACAATTGGATGTACATATGACAGTCTACAGTATCTCCACTCTGTGTGAACCTGGGACATCATGCCTTTCCCCCATGATGTTCTTGAGACCAAGACCCCAAACCACTGCCTAAGCCCACCTTCCCTTGCAGCCTCTGCCACCCTGAGATGCATGTTCCAGTGGTGAGCTAGAGAAGGTCCCTTCCAATTGTTTCCCCAGACAACTGCAGATTAATCATCCTCCCAACAATCCAGTAATGCCAACATGAAGAAACTCCTTCAAGTTTCTGGTCTTTCGTTTCCTTTCAATTCTGCTATTAACACCCTGCTCCCCTCTTTCCTGACCATTTTTAGAGTTCTTAGGCCATGACCATGGGAATTTGGGATGAGAAGAGTTAAATAAGAGACTCGTATTTCCATCTTAAACAGCTTGCTTTTTAGTCATAATTTTACAAGAGTGGTATCTGGAAGAAAAAGAGATAAATAATGACATTGATATTGATCTTGTTTATGGGAACTTCAGCCCAAAAAGCTAATTGCGGCTATGTCATTATGTAGCATTGCCTTTGCTTCAGTCAAAAATAATAATAATAATAATAATGTTCAAATTACCTTGGGGGAAGTTGTTTCCCTAAAACAAGTTACCCACTTACAGAGTCATGGTTGGTTAAAAGCCAATACAGGGTAAGCTAACTACAATTTTTATTAAACCTGTATTGGCAGGTATGTGGATGTCTAAAAGCAAGCCATTGAGATGAACTGGTCAGCACCAGTATGAACAGAATTGGCTTTCTTCACAGCCAAACTAGGCTGCCCGGCAATATGTTCTAGTAAACGTTTGGTTTGAACTGATCTGCTGTGTCATAAAGCAAGAGGTTTCCAGCTGATATGTTTACTGATCTGGTGAATTACACTCATATAAACAAGAGAAACACCATGGAGAGATACTGCTGTGACTACCTCCTTACACACACAACCTGCCTGAGACTACTAAGCATGCCCTGCCCAGATCTCCTCTGTCATTTTTCAGAGAATGAAAGAGGTAGGCATGAGAAGGAAAGAGAAGAGGGAGACTTTACAAAGTGAGCCTGAAAAAGAAAAAGGCCCGCAGAGAGGGGCAGAGACAGAGGACCAGGGTGGGGGATAAATGTGAACGCAGCGGCTGCAGAGATCGGACATGCCCTTGGAGAACCCTTTTTACTCCTGATACATCTTTTCAGAGCTTCCTCTACAGGGCAAACTCATTTATTTCCATGGAAGCCCAATGAGTCTTGGTTCCTTTAAAAGCTAGTAAAAGTAGGCTAGTTGTTGCTTCTAAGTGACTGAATTCTGACCATTCTGTCTGTGAGATAGGCGACCCCAGCTCCATCAACCATGTATCTGCCTTCTGAAAGTATTTCAGTAGAGGCCACAAAGTCAACACTGAGTGCAGGATGACCCAGGGCAAGAACAGGGCAGGGGCACACGTAGTTCCATATTGATCTGAGCTCAGCCTCAGCCTAAATTGACTTTTCTCTTGTGACATCACAAAACAAGGTAGCAAAATCCAACAATAAAATACTTTGCCAAAGCTCACATATGGTCGTTCAAGCATCTGATCAGGTCCTAGAGATACATACAGAAAGGAACATGGGATTGAGAGTCAGAGCTCCACAGGCCAAGGCCACTGTCTGCTTGCTTTGAGATACACGCGATATCCAGGGAGCTTCTCACGTCATAAATAAGTCACAAAGCTCATGATTCATGCCCCATTGCCCTGTTTCAAAATTCCAATTGAAGAAGATGTTTAGACATTTAGAGCCATAATACTCTGGTACAGTGTAGCATAACTGAGTGAAAACCCTGAATTTCAGTGGGGCTAGTTGTTGGAACAGAACCTGGTTAAACTGAGCAAATGTATTCAAATCCAAATATTCAGAAACATGACACTCAAGAGAAAATATTTTCCATGAACAGTGGAGTCTCATCATAAGTGGATTTAACTCTACATGAGCTAGAGAGAGAAACAATTATATAAATGGTGCCAGGCTGCTCAAACACATGTCCTATTTGGGAATTACATGGGAGATGAAAACACCGTGTTTCCTCAGTTGGTGAGTCCCAGTTATCCCCTCCCGGCAGCTTGCTCCATTTTTTCTTTTTTTGAGACAGAGTCTGGCTCTATCACCCAGGCTGGAGTGCCGTGGCGAGATCTCTGCTCACTGCAACCTCTGTCTCCCAGGTTCAAGCAATTCTCATGCTTCAGCCTCCCGAGAAGCTGGGATTGCAGGCAGGCACCACCACACCTGGCTAATTTTTAAATTAATTTTAGTAGAGAGGGGGTTTTGTCATGTTGGCCAGGCCGGTCTCAAACTTCTGGCTTCAAATGATCCACCCACCTCAGCCTCCCAAAATGCTGGGATTCCAGGCGTGAACCACCATGCCTGTCCAATGTTGCTACTTCTGTGGATGATTTCAGAGTCATTCAGTGACAATTTCAATCAATCACAATTGCTACCCCATATGCAGACCACATCTAAACTCATGCAATACGATTTGGATGATTAGAGATGGTTCAGCACAGTTTTTTTATTGCAAGGCCTCTCAAACTTTTATGAGACTGTCAAGCACTTGGAGATCTTGTTAAAATGCAGATTCTGCCTCAGTAGGTCTAGGGCAGGGCCCCAAATCCTGCATTTCTAACAAACTTCCAGGTGAAATTGATGCTACTGGACCACAGACTGCACTTTGAGTACAGTAACTTGTTATATGGATTTAGATACATAACATTCAACATACAGCAAATATATTTACTGAGCATCTGCTATGCGCCAAACACTATGGTATTCACTGATGACCAAAACATGAGACACCGATTCTTATTCTCTATGTGTTCACAGTCTGGTTTGATACGAGTAACAAACTAAGTACTGCATGAAATAGAAGTCTTCCCCCAAAAAAGGCATACTTTAAAATAACCCTTAGCCCTAATATGAGTATAGTGCTTTATCACTTGCAAAGTAATTTTTTTTAATCTTGTCCCATTTAATGCCTCTAACACAGGATCTCACCTTCCCCTCAGTTGTAAAATGTTACAATTTAGTTTTTACATTGGCATCACTACATACATACTCCCAGTAATGAGAATGAGCTCCTTACCACCCCATTTCATGGGTCATTGAATACTAAAAATGAATTAAATAAAACCTATTCAGTGATGTATCTACTGCACGTGCACAAGTGTGTGATCTAGCAGAGAAAGCAAATTTTGATTTTTCATAACCTATGCAGAGTAGTAGAAAACCCAGGAGGACATCTCTCTTTTTCTAGTACGGAGTCTTCTGCTGACTAGCTATGTAACCACATGCATGTTAGTTAACCTCCAAGGACCTCAATTTCCTCATCTTTAAGGAAGGAGCTGGACCAGGTGACCTCCAGGTCCTTTCCAGCTCTATACTCCTATGATTCTATGACCCACCCACCTTGAATTTGCTATAAGCTGTGTTTCAGATCCCAAAGACAGATCTTTTCAACAGCGTCAGCATAACCACACCTCCCCCTGAGCCTCAGCTACACTGGTTCACACAGCAAAGCTTTGAAATTCCCAAATACTGTAAGCTTAGGCTTGCCAGTGCCATGCAGAGCTGCTACTTCACAATTCAAGTAGTCAGCTATTGACTTGTGGCAATCTATATCTGCATTAAAATGGGGAGTTTTGGATTAATGTGGAGCTGAAAGCCCGACTGAGGCTCTTTGCTGCCAGCCTGTCTCTGTAATTGCAGCATGGATTTCACCAACCACAAAGGGCAAAATGAATGTGATCATCCCCAGTAGTCGATAGTCCATCGATTTTTTCTTTTGACTCTATGATTTGCACAAATATTGAAGCTCATTTTTTAAGCAAGGAGGCTTATTAATCTACATTCTTCAAAACTAGTGGCCCCTTCAACGAGGTGAATTCTGAAGGTTACTTAATATGCAAGACATGAGTAGATTAGTCACATTAATTTTTTAAATTGTTTTCCACATACACATGCACACACACAGCCATGTCCTCACTCTTATTTAAAATTGACATTCCACGTAGATGTTAGAACTTTGTGCTTATTATCATGCCATTATGTGTCTTGTTGTTTAGGAATGATTAGGAAGGAAATGTTGGCAAAGCTCATTCTGGTCTGTGGTCACTGTTTTCTTGGTTAGGTTTTGTTTTTCACTCACCCCTAAGCTTGTAAACAGAATGTGTACAACAACACCTGTGGTTCCTAAGATGGACCACTGATCCAGGGCCGTTTCTTCCCTGAATGGAGGCTATTAATCTGCAGGAACAAATACATGTTAAGGCAGAGAAACAAAGGCAGCTCCTGCAGAGTTCAATTGTGGTTGCCCCAAACTATACTAATTCTTTTGATTTCTTATAATGTATTTTCCATTTTATGTTGTTTCTGGTTGTTATTCCTCTGAACATTCCTTTAGTCTATTACAGCCTTAATTTTGCTGGAAATTCAGACTCTGAAATGTTTGAAACCACATGTCTCAAACTTGGTTTTGTGTGATGTGCTGTAAAATGTAGTAGGCTTCACTTTTCCAATAGCTCTACCTTTTGAAATAATCAATAATGATAAAATTGGTCATCAAATCCTATTAGCGTTTTTTCCTCAGGAAAATTTCCCAAAGCTGGACCCTACTCTAAACTCCAACCTCAAATGAGCTGTTTTGGTTGCAAGGAATTAAATTTAACTTGGTTTGCTTCAGGCAAAGAGGATTTGGAGGATAAGGAGACGTGTAGGTACATGAAGATGATGAGAATCTTGACCATGTAGACGTGGCCACAAAGCAAGGCTCAAAATGATCAGAACTTGCTTGGGGAAGTTGAAGTTTATTCAGGATCCAATACAATTCTAGTGACCAGGGTATCTTGCAATCAGGTGTTTATTGATCACAGCCTATGTTCTCCCATAGACTGAGTCTGCTTTGCTCTATATCCTTGGCTTTCATTCTAACTTCTGACTATTTAACCCTTTCTCTATTTCTCAAGTTCAAATAAACCAAGTCACCAGATCCAATTGTTCAACCATCCCCACTGGCCATCACTTTTGTGCCAAACCATCCCATTGTCCATTAATCAAGTCTATAGATGAGCTATTCTTAGATTAAGCACTCATTCTTGATTCAATAAATAACAGCCCATATCAACATAATGATTTATGTGGAAGAAGGACCTTTAAAACTTATGTTTCAAGGGTAGCAGGAACTCTTTTAAAAAAAGGAAAATATAAGCAAGGCAGCATATTGAGATTTGGCCTATCCATCTTGCCTGTGGCCTCAGCTTAGTTCAAACCCACATCATCACCTATTTAAAGCTTTACAACAACTTCCTTACTGGGACCTCAAAGCCTAAAGCCTATCCTATTTAACCCATTCTCAATAGTGATAATGACCTTGGGAAAGTCTCTAACATCATTGAGCTTTACTTTTCTCATCTATCTCATCTATGAAATGGATATAATCATTGAGAATGTTTGAAGAGAGACTGCATGTAAAGTAGTTGGTCATTTTATCACTGTTTTATGAATCTTCTATCCTGGTTTTAAAGATTATATTTGTTTATAAGAATATCTTTCCCATAAGAATGCAGACTCCTTGAAATCAGGGGCTAAGTCTTATTTACCTCCTCAATGCCTCACCCCTGGACCATGATGAAGGAAGGCATCATTTACACTTCAGAGAACTCCATACCAAGCCTAAGATGAAAAGATAAAACTCACGCTTCCTTCGTTAATCAACTTTTTTTAAATTTTACTTATAACAATATGAAGTCTCACCTCTCCATGTAAGTCGGTCCAGAACTAAGAAGACTGGTTATGCTTTCCTTTTTGCTAGGGAAGTAGAATAGGACCCTTTATAAAAAGAATACTGAGCTACAGGAAGTATCATATGTCCTCTGACATCACCAAATGCCAAACCCGAAGGGGCACTAGAGATAGTATCCTCCAACACTTTATTTTTAAAATGAAGAGCCCAGGGCCCAGAGAGTTAACATGACTCACATGATTTTACAGTGTTATGATGCTTGAACACGAATCATGTGTGTGGATTCCCAGGGATGTACTTTACCAATGACTGGGCGTTCTCTTGGCTCCATGATGGTGTGACCCAACACAGAGTGACCACTTAGCCAGCAAGTTTTAAATTGACCTGAGGAACAATCCCTGGGCAGACATAATCCCACTTCTACTCTACTTATAGCCAGGGAAGTAAAGATACCACATTTTTATGCTCCAGAAAAATGGGTCTGGAGTCAAGGCAGGCTTCCTCCTTCCACCACTGACCGAGGAGCAAGAAAACCTACTTGAGTTATGGCTCTATTTTCTTATTTGGTCCCTAGTTTCCATACCTGGAAAATTAGACAGTTAAGTTTTGGCCACTGGTTTTCAAACTGGATTTTCTAGAGCCCTTGAGTTTCAGGGAAGTGCGTTGAGTCCCACCTGAGGTAAGAGGAAGGAGGCCTAGTCAGGGCCCCAGCCTTGCCCATCTATTTTTAACATTTTGTTCATTTTTCAAATTTGGGCATTTAAAATTTTCCAACTCATTTTTCTAAGCAAATATCATAATATCTCTACTGCTTTGGAAATGTTTTAATTATTTAACTCTTCTTTATGGCTCAAATTTAATTTATCTGCAGAAATGTAGCAAAAGGAATGGTTCCAATGCTTCCAACCACTAGATTGCATAATGATGCTGTGCCCAGGAAAGATTTTAAACTTGCAACACAAAGTCATAAGAATTCTTCAAGGTATACAAAACTGCTCCCTAAACCTGAATAAATCCTGAATATAGATAATAATGCTTTAAAGTCTATGTATAATATTGTAATATTATCCACATGATGCACAAAAACATATCACTATGTAAAACCCCAAAGAATAGAAATTTTAATACTTTGTTCACACAGCCATTTTAACCAATTTGTTTCTTTGTTCAATATGTTTTCAACTAATCTTTTTTTTACCAAATTGTCTGCTTTGGGAGAGCCATGGAGTCTTTTCCTTCCTGCCCTAGAGAAAAGCTCACGTGGAGAGTTGACTCAAGGCCTCCTTCTCCCTTACAATTCTCACTCCATCACTAAGAAGTCATCAAGATAGTCAGGTTTAGCCTGTGTGTTACCTTAGTTCATACGTGCATGCATGCATTCATGCAGGGACTTGAATGGGTCCAATGTCTAGGTATAGAGTTGAAGAAGGCAAGGTCTTTGCCCTACAAACAGACAAGCACATAAATAATTAAAATGTCCTGTGATGAGTGCTAGTAGAGATATATTCTAGGACGGACTATAGGTGAAGGAAATACTATGACCTACAGAGAGTCAAAAAAGTCCAGAGGAGACAATTGTCTAAGGCTTGCAGGCTGCATAGGAATTCACAGAGTGATGGGCAGTGCCCCAGCAGGATCAGATGAAGAGAGACATTATGTCTGCAGAAGAAAGGAAGAAGGGAGAGCTAGAAGGAATGTCAGGCCGACAGACAACCTGTTCAGAGGCATGAAAGGGCATGGTATTTCCAGAGAACCTCAAATAATTCAGAATGACAGGAGCATGGCTCCCATGGAGAGAGGAGGAATGAGAAGGATCCGGTAATAAGGTGAAAATGTGGTCAGCAGTCAGGTAAATGCAAAAGGTTCCTGACAGAGCCATGAAAGAGACTTTGTAAGAAGGCTAAATGGAGAGAGGGAACGAGGTGGTCTGGAGAATTTTATTCCACAGAAGAGGCAGGGCACACTAGAGAAATCCTTTAAAGATGGATGATTCTATATATCAAAATAAAAGATGTCACTGTAAAGCGTACAAGAATAAAAACCTAAACACAGTAGGTCACTATGGAATCAGAGTTACGAATGACAGAAAGAAGAGCTGGGAATGAAGGAAAGGGCAGGAAATGTCAAGTCTGCGAATAGAGATCGTGAACTCCCTCCAGAAGACAGGGCCCAGAGTAGGTAACAAAATAACTCAAACTCTAAAATAAACTGACTATGCTCAGGGTGCTTTGCCAGCTGCTATCTTAGACCTAATCAAGTGCTCCTCGACCTGCCCCAGAAAACATGATGATCCCAGAAAGAACAAGACAGTCAAACGTTGACAGTGGCTGGCTAAGGAAGGGGACTGAATCAGAAGCAAAGGCTAGAGTCCTTCTTTAGTGTTCCAGGAAAGAAAAAATAATCACAGATAGTAAAGAAGGTCTCCACTTTTTAATGCTTCCCATTTAATCCTTTCTTAGCCAGCAAAATGTCAAGAAGCTTTCATTGCAAAGGAGAATGCCAAAGGAAAGCAAAAACATAATCCAAAAGGGATAATCTTCTGCATATCTTGTGAGGGGAAGGGGTGACCTACTGGTATAAATTCAAAAGATACAGAAAGGTCCCATTTCTTGTCTTCCCTGTGCAGCTGCCTCTCCCACAATATGTATACACACACACACACACTCTCTCTCTCTCACACACACACACACACACACACACACTCTCTCTCTCTCTCTCTCTCTCTCTCTCACACACACACACACACACACACATACCATTACTGATGCCTGAAATTCCCATAATTGACATTTCATTCCTTTTGCCTGAACTTAACGGGATCTGTTTCAACAGTTAAAATGTAAACATCCTGAAGGAGGGAGGGGCACATAATAAATTTCATCTATCATTACATACATTATAAATGTGTATCTAATTGTTTCTTAGGAAAAACAGAGATGCATAGAAAGGAGGCTACTGGACAGATATGATCTCTCTATACTAATGGGATAAACACTTCTGTTCCAAGGAAGAAGAACTTCTCCAAGGGTGACTGTTGACTGAAGATGCAATGCAATGCCTTTGTGGTTTGCCTTGGGATGCCCTTGTTCCTGTCTCTATGACAAGAATGATTGAGTGTCCTGATGGAAGTCAAATCTCCAGGTAGTGAGTCCCAGAATGTACAAGACATTGGGCCAGGAAATGCTGATGACATCAAGAAGGCGGGATCTATGCTCTTCAAGAATTTGGTATCTTGTTGTGAAGAGAAGACATTAATGTCTTGAGGAAAATCCACGAGGCCCGTCAGTTAATGATAAGTGAGGGATGGAGACTCAAGCTGCAAGGTCAAGGAAGGGAGTATTCACTTCCATTGAGGATAAGCCCCACTTCTCAAAGCAGCGGCAGCCTCAGCTTTAAGATTTGCAGCCTTCGTTCAAGACCAGGGACTGAGTTTACCTAGAAAACAACCAGCAATATAGTTTTTAAAAATCTAAATGACTGTTTCCCCAGTCAGTTACCCTCACAAAAAAAGTATGTGATAGATATACTCTGGAGAATTAAGCCAAGGATTGGAGATAGATGATAGCTAGACTGACAGACACATAGATAAATGCGAGGACGGGGTGGTGACAGAAAGAGGAGGAAGGAAGGAAACACTGGCAAATACTTCTTTATCTTCTCTAACTGACAAAATAAGGCAGAACACATTTTCAAGTGTTCTTTCATTTCTGATTCTGACAATTATGAAATCACTAGCACAATTTGGGAGCTTTTCAATGAAAGCCTATTGAAGCATTTGTATCATTTATGGATTTTTACAATGGTTCATTTTTATTTGTACTTGCTCTATAATTTTGAGGACTGGGTTATTTATCTGTCTTGATGTTGTAAATACACATTTACTCTAGAACAGAGGTCTATATATTTCAGAGAAGGTTTCCCCACATAACTAATAGTTGTGTTGAAATCTTGCCACAGATGAGGCTGTGTGGATATGGTATCGATTAGAGAAAGCTCTGGGCCAAGGATCAGAAGATCTTGTTAACAGTGTCTAATCCTTGCTCTACCTCAACCATCTCAAAGGTTTATCTAAGTTCTGGTCTATGATTGTGTTCAATGGCTAATTTCTGGTAATAATATAAATAGCAACTGTTTACTGAGCACTTACAATATGCTAAGTAGATGAGTCAAGCACTTAACACACATTATCTCATTTATGTCTCATAATGACCTCATAAGGTCAGATTAGGAATTCAGCGCTCAGGAAGTGATGCCCAAGATCCCAAAGTCAGTAAGGGGCAAAATCAGAATTCGGACTGTAGCCCTTGTACATAATACTGCCTGCATAGACGGCAGACCAAATAACAGGGGCTGAGTTGAGGCAAAGTGAGAAGCTACAGACAGAAAAGGCCTGCAGCTCTGCCCTAGCCTACAGTCTCAAATTTGACCTGCCCTAATGCTAAGGAGTACATGCAAATTAGAACCTCCTACAGACTTCTGTATAAATCATGCAATAAATCATCAAAATAAAATAAATGCTACTTTTTTAAAAGAAAGAAAATAGCTAGACAGTACAGAAATTCAAGTTACTGCACTTGCAAGGGTCTTCTCTGATGTAAATAAAATAGTGATGCAGATAAGCTTAAGTAAGTAAATAGATGAGTGAATTAACAAATGAAACTGGTGATGTGATGGGGAAGAAGGAGAGAAATGTCACAAGTAGCAATAACACTACCAAAAATTAAATGGTTGGGTTAGACAGCACAATTGGTTCTTATTAATGACCTCAACACTGGCTAGCCTTTGTGGCTCACAGTCACCTGGTTCCAACCCATCTTTCTGGTTTTCCCTATCTCCGAATCACTGGATAATATTTTCTTTCACTCCAGTCCAATAAACTCACTATCCTTATCCTTTGTATTCTTTGCATTTTTGTTTTATTCATATATTTCCCCTAAAGAGTCTGTCTTTCCTCTTTTCACCCACAGCCAAAAACCCTACCTCCCTCCAAAGTCTGGCTGAAATCCTGTTCCTTTTCTGTCACACCAAGAACAGGACAGGGGGGCTTCCAAGAGGCCTGCCAGTGGTTAGAGCAGTCAATGGAGATGTTGACAGGCATGAATTTCTCTCACATTCACATGAGTGGTTTCTGTTAATTTTTGATGTTGGAGCAAATGAAGGCTACCCATGCAGACTCAGTCTGTCTCACCAACTCATCTGGATTTAAAAGGCTTTCACATGTCCCTAATGAAATGTTGGTGTCTTGGTCTCAGGCTGAGCATGAGCCAAGAGAGAGGGTGAACAGAGTATCAGTGATAAAAACAGTTTTTCCCTACTGCCAAGATGAGATCACTTAACACTATGTATCTTACACATTTTCCTCCAAAGATACCTTACATTCTCTCCACACTGTTTCGGCCTCTGCTTGTGTTGGCTTCTCTGTGTACAATGACCTTGCCTTCCCTCCCTACTACTTTCTCTTCCTCTCTCTGACTAAAGCCCTCTCATTCTTCAAGACACACCACTCAGACATCACCCCTCCAGGAAGCCATCCATGACTCTCTCAGGGTTAAGTGAAACTTCTGCATGCTCCCACAATATATTATGTGCATCTCCATAACTCTCCTCACTATATGAATTTTTATTTATTTGTTTAGGTATCTGCCTTCTCCAATAACAGTTAGATCCTGTACAAAGCTGCATCTCTTTCATTGTTATGTCTTTTACAGCCAGGAGAGGGCCTGGCACATAGTGGGATTTAATGATTTTGCTGAATAATTGAATGAATGAATGAATGAATGGGCAAAAAAATTACAGAGTTACCTGTCAGGCCAGAAGATGTGGCCTCTTCCTTCTAGGATGGAGCTCTCGAGACTAATGCTCTGAAGACAAGCCCTTATCATGTATAAACAAGAAGTCTGGCATAAAGCCTCTTTAACAATCAGAGGTGGATGGAGCTGCAGAGGAAGCTGCCAGGAGACCGGCACCCAGGAGCTGTCCAGGGTACTGAGCTAACTAGGCTGTTTCCATGCCTAACCCAGGTCTCTCTGCTCTGGCCATGTCTTGTCTGCCACCTCAGCCTGACTCAAACCTTGAAATCTGGCAGTCAAATAATCCCCACCCGTGCACTACCTGTCTATGCTCACTTGATTCCTGCTTGCCACTGGCCATTTTCCAGATCAGTTACTGCCCTGACTCAACTGCTTGCGTTTACCGGCTCTAGGCTGGCTCCCTGCCTCAGGCTTTCCCTGATCTGATCACTAGCACCTGCTGAATCCTTTGCTATTCCATAATCCAAAAGCCAGTTCCCTAGCAAGTTTCAAATCATGCCTCTGAACTGCCTGTGCTGAACAGGAGAGCCACAGCCTCAGGCTGGACAAGATAAAGCTTGGGAGGGAGGAACTATCATGCACCTCGGAAACAGCAATCTCCTTGCAAAGGGAAGCCTCATGCTGCCCAAGGCAGAATGTGACATAGGTGGCTTCTGTAATATGCCATCTGCTATTTTCCATACCATCAACAGTAACATAGTGGGCAGATAATGGAAGGGAGCTCAGCACTCCTGGACCAGGAGGGCAAAGGTAAAAGGAATCCAGATGCTGTCATCCAGATAGGACTTCTTGCTTCACATTAGCTGTGTGAGTCAAAGATAGGATATCTATATCCTAGAAATAGATATATAGGATAGGATAGGATAAGGTTTAAATTGCATCTGCTGTCACTGCTATATAAATTAATTAAAATCAAAAAAATGGATAAAATTAGAAGTTTTATAGAACTATTCTATTTATTTTATTTGAACTGCCTACCACTTGAGCCAAAACACTTTCAGCAGATTAAGGGTCTTGAAAATTTTAATTCATGTTAATTTAAATGTTCCAGGCTTTGTCTTAAGGACCATCTTAAACACTGCTCACATGTTTCTCACTAACCATAGTTTATTGCTGATGTAATGTAGCTTTCTATATATAATTTTCAAACAGAGCACCATGCTTCATCCTGGTGAAGTTTTCCAAGTACCTTCCTTATTTACCATACTGCCTCTGCTGGGAATCCTCAGTGACAAAGAGTTCCCAAGCCTGTCTTCCCTACCCCCTGCCCCAATCATAACCTTATGCCAAATGGTTTGGTTATAGAACAGTAAAGACAACACCCCTCTTCTGTCACCATTCACTGAAGTTGAAGCTCCACAAATGCTGGACCAAGGAATCCCCAGGAACTGAAACACCCTTCAAAAGCATATTGCAAGGCTACCTGTATTTCTTAGCCTCCTGCTCTCACCTAGCCCTTAGATCTAGATCCAGTCATAACAAAAGTCCCCCACAGACAACACTTCCCAGTTCAACAGTCCTCATCAACCGTTGTAAGCACCCTTTGAACTAGGGCATCTTTCTCAGAAAAGTCCTTCTGCTATCCTAGAAACCCTTTTCATGAGACTATTTTTCCCTTTTTCTATCTCATTGAGTGTATATATGCATGAGTGCATATGTACCTACGTATAAGTCAGCTAGGAGCAACTACTGATTTGCAGGTCAGAGAAGATAAGACAATCCTACATCCTTAGCCTAAGGTCTTAACAGCCGGGTAATTGCATACTCAGGGGCCAGCAGAATTTGCAGGTTTCTCTCCCTTTCTGCTTAGCTTTGGAAGTGTAACAACCACTGAGTTCAAAGGACACCCTGGCCTCGGAGGACTTCAGGGGTGCCGTTAGGAAGCTGATGACCTCGGCAGCTGTCAGAGCTGAAAATTGGCTGACTCGTGCCTCTTGGCCAGCCCCCTCACATCTGTGAAAGAAACCAGTCATGCTTGAATCACTCCTCTTTTGTTTTCTTGGATTTTAATCTTTCCTCCAAGCCTAGAGGTGTTGATTAGGGTGTCAGAGAAAGGGAAGGAAAACATGATCTGTATCCTCTTGCCTACATCTACATCTCCACATCTCACTCTCATATTCCACTATCAAACAAGGCAGCCAAAGCTTGCAGCTGGAATCAGGTACTTTCTATGTCTGGAGTTGATCACCCTCAAAACATCAGTTCACCTGCACAAAGGTGTTGCTACTGAAAGCTAAGAATACTTCTAATCCAAAATTTAGAGCAAGGACAGCTCATTTTAAAGAGATCTGCTTTGCTTCACTGGATAATTCTGAGCATCCTCTTTTTTCTTACTACCCCTTCCGCAACCCTAGGCCCCTGGTTCTCCCATGTAAACCACCCAGTGCTTCCTTCACCTGAATGGCCCAGCCCTCTGCTGAGCATTTCCTTACTACATCCACTATTCCTGCAGTGTTTTAACCCTCCTTTTCCCACCTTGTAAGCAGCCTCAGAAAACTTCTGCCATAAGCCTTCTCAGGTGAATCTGAAAAGAGGCTGTGTTCCCACAAGCCTGGTAGAGAAAGAGGTCAGAACTCAAAAGCAGTGCCAGGACTTGGCTCTGACATTAACTACGTGTGCCTCCTCCAAAAGTACCTTAATGCCGCTGCCCACAAAATTACAGAAAGGCTTAAAGGCCTTTCCAACCCTGAAGCCCCCTGCCCCATAACACCATTCTAAATATGAGTTTCACCTTCACTATTCTACATATTTTAAAAACCTCCACCTATAGTGCTCACATCTAGCATCCATACCTTTTGCCTTTTTTGTTCTTTTATTTGTGTGGACTTCTAAAATTCTACAGTTAATATATTTTAATAAATAATATGTCATAAGAATATGGTTAAATCAGGTTTTTGCATTTACATCTATATGATATTCAGATGAATTCTGAATGTTTTAGCCAAATAGTCTGTATTTATAATGTGGAGTATGTTGATCTACAGAAATATGTGCATATTTTACCATTGATAAGCAAAACATTCCAAACGTGACTCCTTTGGAGGTTTTGCCATCAAGGAGACACATTCTGATTGAGCTTTGAACATCTGCCCACCCCAGTATTTCTTGCTGTTTAAATAACTTTGCATGGCAAATATTCTTGATGATGATGAATTATCTCTTTACCTCCAGAGAGGGCTGAGTTTTGAAAATCCATCAAGATCCTACCGAAATGCAGAGCTTAATGTTTTTGTCATCTTTGTTTTCCAGGCCATGAAACTGAAATTTTCCAAGCTTTAATCTGTGATGTTAGCACATCCTAAAAGTTGTCAGTTTTTTCCATACATGTAAAGCTTGTTTTGGCTAGTGAAAATTAAACAAGATAATAGGTAGCTAAGGCAGGAAAGCAAACTGAATAACAAGTACAAAATGTTTAAAGGTGATATCTCTTTTAGATTATATTTCTATTTCTAAATTTTAAAATATAATTATATTTCTAAATTTTAAAATATAATTATATTTCTAAATTTTAAAATATAATTATATTTCTAAAATTATATTTCTATTTTTTCTTTAAGTTATCCTTTCTTACCAACAGAGATACTAAGCAAATGATGTTAAACAGAGCTATGTGCTAAATTAGCTACCATGTTTGCTTTTAGAATTTGGAATTCATAACTCAGTTATAAAATCGCTGTTGGCTTTTTCCACTACTCTGCCTTCTATCCCTCTAGGATAGGAAAAACTCAGGCAAGCATCCTGAAATTGCCAGGGGGTAGGTAGCAGAATGTGCTTCTGACCACTAAAATACTCTCATTGTTCACACAGTAGCCACACCACTGAGCATGTGACCTCTTTCCAACACTGACAAGTGAACATGAACAGTCCTGCTGACTTTGATTGGCGGTTCACTGGGTCTCTGACCTTGAATGACATTGCTGGCAGATTTTGATTGGCAGGCTGCAGCACTGCCGACCACCTCTAGGACACATGTCCACTCTTCAGAAATTAGCCCTTATCTTTTCAAAAACACTCTTATGTTTTCAAAACATGGACTAACATGCACCAAAATGTGACTGCGGTCATCAAACACAGGCTGGAAAAAAAAAAACAAAAAACGCATGATTTTAACTTACAACCCTCAGATCCCACTGTAATTGACATATCCAGTGATGCAGCTGGTCAGGCTTTGGCTGCATCTTTGTGAGACCAAATATTAAAATTAAATGAGAGAAATTTAGACAGTCATACAGATATGTTGTCTATAGGGAATCAAATATTCAGATACTTGGAGCCTCTGAATGGTTCTTGACATGCAGACAAAACACTTGGATGACTGGTAAAAGGTTTCATTTTTCTCTAGATGCTTAGGAATACTCAAAGGAAGCCTCAGTCCCTGCTCAAAACCCTGATTCTGCATGTGCCCGGGTAAGACAGGGGCTCATGGTGCCTTCCCACTGTTCTGGTGAAAAACTATGCTGGCTTTAACCCAGCACTCTACGTAGCCTCCAAATGTTTCCCTTTATAAATAAAAATTTACTTTCAAATTAAAATGCCATGCTTTAGTTTGTTTAAGAAACTGTTGCCTTCCTTTTAAAATAAAATCCAAATGCTCCAAAGCTAGCAACAAATGTGAAACTCCCATACTCCTGTCACAGGAGTATGGTATAGTATACACCTGTGCTCAACTTTGGTTTCTCCAGAAACTCCACCAAAAGGAGAGTAAAAGAATTACAAACTTTCAAGTGTAAAGAAAATGGGAAGAAGACAATGGCAAGTGGGAGACAGCAAAAATTTTTGGAAGTTGGAAATTTGGAGAAATTAAGAGAGATAGTGTGATGACTAAATACCAGGAGAGAAGAATAAGAACTAAGCCAGTTCCACCAAGAGCATTTTGGAAAGGCCCAGGAATTAGAAACTCCCAGTGTCATGCAAGAAAGTGGAGTAAGAATTGAAAACAGGACAAGTGGATGAATGTCAGTGTAAGAGGTATTCAGATTCCCTGGCTCCCTCCCAAGCAGACAAGCAACCAGCCCTCTTTTATTCCCCCAAAAAGGGGTTTATTCTGTGGAAACATTAGAACAAAGAAAATCTAAACTGGCGTGAGCAAGAGTTCTGTAGTGAAAGCAGAGGAGAATAAGAAAAAGTCTACACCCTGAACAGCAAACCCCAGCCGCCTTCTGCCAGTCAGCTCCGATACTGCTGGCAGCCAGGCATGGAGCTCCCTGTCACAGGTCAGGTTCCCTGGGAAATAAGCGCAAAGCGAAGATTTGTGTGCAGAACGTGTGTTGGAAGCGCTGTCTAGATCAGCACCTGTGTAGGAGGGAAAGGAGCACGGCTGGGCAGAAGAGGAGGTGCGACAGTGACAACAAAGGACTCAGGGAATCCCACAGGGAGCTCCGGAGCTAGGATGGTCCTTCAGAGTTCCCCATATTGAAGAGAGATGCCAGACCTTTGTATCCCCACACCGACCAGTCACTAAATGTGAGCTGCTGTCTTCAGCTAGAGGCAAACACTCCAGCAATGGGAGAAATGACTGATTTAGTCCTCAGGGAGTGAGGAGGAGATCTGGAGGTGCAATTTGGGGATGAGCAGGATACTACTGCTGTCCTTGTCAAATTCCACTTGTCAATAATCAGAATAAAAAATATACTCTAACAGGGAAGACAGGCTGGTAACTAAATAACTTTAATAAAGTAAGTTACGTGCTCACCAAAGTTATGGGACCAAGGTTTAGTTCTGTGAGTGGGGAAAAGAAAGTGTGGAGGTCCTGGAGTATTTTTCCATGTTGAAGATATATGAACTGGATGTGGAAGGATGCATTAAAATGTATCCACTGGAGTAGATAGGGAAACCTGCACCAGATGGAAGGAAGAGTAAGCAAAGGAATGCATGTACAAAAAAATCGATTAAGTTCAGTGGGGGTAAGTAGTGAAGCAGAAAGGGGTGAGGAGATAAGTCTCTAAGGAAACCTTGAGTGGAATGAATTTCTCTGTACAATAGAGAACTACTGAAAGTTTTTAAGAAGAGAAAGAAACTGACAAAGGTCATGTGTCCAGATTTTACTGTCAGTGATTATAGAAATGATTGGAATTGGGAATGACTTGAAGTGAAACATGAATAGGTAGAAACTTTATGAAGTTCAGGGGGGCAGTATAAAAGGGTTCTGCATGCTGGAGATTCAGATAGGCCTGGGTTTTAATCCTCACACTCCTACTTACCACCTAGGAAACCTTGCACAGACCACTTAACCACTCCAAACCTGATTTTCATCTGCAAAATATGGGATACTAATACCTGCTTTAAGGGATTTTGGAAGCAAATAAACGAGATAATGTATATAAAGTGCTTAGTATAGCACCTAGGACAGAGCAAGTGTTTATTAAATGAAATCTGATGGGTAGCAACAATAGTTAAGTGCTGTGGGCTGGGATTACTGTGTAGGCAGGAGAAATGAGAAGGAAGGCAAGGAGTTCGGGCATGCTGTGAGAGAGACTTGTACAGAAGAATTGAGAGAAGTTGGTTTTTATCTATGAAAAGGAAAAGAAATAGGAGTAGATTCAGTGATACCTTCACAGTTTTATGTGGAACAATGGCAAGATCAACTGTTAGAATTATGTACATTTAAGGGTTGGAAGTATCATACAATTTTGAGACATTTGATTTTAATATGGTCCAGATATTTAGTCAAACATTATTCTGGGTGTGTGGGGTGGGGGTAGGTGTGTGTGTTTTAGGTGATCAGCATTTGAATTGGTGGGCTGAGTAAAGCAGATTCCTCTCCCCACTGTGGGTGAGCCTCATCCAATCAGTTGAATGCCTGAATGGAACAAAAAGGGTGACCCTTCCACAAGTAGAATGAAACTCCTTCTGCCTGACTTCCTCAAGCTGGGACCTCAAAATATCCTGCCTTGGGACTCAAGTTGAAACTAGCCCTTTCAGAGTCTTGAGCCTTCCAGCCTTCAGTCTGGAACCACCCCATTGGCTACTTGTTGCAGGAAGTCAGGGACCCCGAATGGAGGGACCAGCTGGAGCCATGAGGAACATAAATTGTGAAGATTTCATGGACATTTATCAGCTCCCAAAATTAACACTTTTATAATTTCTTATGCCTGTCTTTACTGCAATCTCTGAACATAAATTGTGAAGATTTCATGGACATTTATCACTTCCCTAATAATACTCTTATAATTTCTTATGTCTGTTTTTACTTTAATCTCTTAATTCCATTATCTTTGTAAGCTAAGAATGTATGCCACCTCAGGACCACTATTGTACACATTTATTGTAAAACATGTCTGTTTGAACAATATGAAATCAGTGCACCTTGAAAAAAAACAGAATAACCATGGTTTTTGGGGAACAAGGGAAGATAACCATAAGTTCTGACTGCCTGCAGGGTCAGGTAGAATAGAGCCATATTTTTCTTCTTGCAGAGAACCTAATAATGGATGTGCAAGTAGGAGAGATATCGCTGAATTCTTTTCCCAGCAAGGAATACCCTGGGGAAGGAATGCACTCCTGGGGGGAGGTCTATAAATGGCCATTCTGTGAGTGTCTGTCTTATGTGGTTAAGATAAGGACTGAAATACGACCTGGTCTCCAGCAGTACCCTCGAGCTTACTAGGATTGGGAAATTCCAGCCTGGTAAATTTTGGTCAGACTGGTTCTTTGCTCTCAAACCCTGTTTTCTGTTAAGATGTTTATCAAGACAATACATGCACAGTGGGACATAGACCCTCATCAGCAATTCTAATTTTACCTTTGCCTTGTGATCTTTGCTGCCCTTTGAAGCATGTGATCTTTGTGACCTAATCCCTGTTTGTACACCTCCTCCCCTTTTAAAATCCCTACTAAAAACTTGCTGGGTTTGCAGCTCAGGGGCATCACGGACCTGCCAATATGTGATGTCACCGCCAGTGGCCCAGCTGTAAAATTCCTCTCTTTGTACTCTTTCTCTTTATTTCTCAGACTGGCTGACACTTAGGGAAAATAGAAAGAATCTACATTGAAATATTGGGGGCTGGTCCCCCAGATAGCTACCCAAGTTCCAAGGGTGGAGAGAATTTCAGGGAGGGGCAGGTAAGCAATGGGCTAAGTGTGTCCATATAGCTAAATGAAAATGAGGGTCAATAAAAACACTTAGAATTTGGGTGACCTTGATATGAAAAGTTGTAATAGATTAAGGAAACTGGATTGCTCCACAGGTGCTTTTATAAAATCTCTCACTTTAATACTGCAAATGTCATCAAATATTTTTAGACAATATCTTAGGGGAAGGTTGAAAGCAGAACAAATCACATAAAATTATCCTTGAAAACACAAGCGTAGGCAAATACTTGGAGAATATCATGGCTGGGACCAATCCACTGCACAGTCCATTTCGCAGAACCAGGGATTTAGTCCTGGCAGGAATGGTCTTGGTTGTCTTTTTGTTTCCTGTGTCTGCTGTAATGAATCACCATAAATTTAATGCACTAGAATTTATTCTCTCACAGTTCTGGATGCCATAAGCACCAGGCTGAAACCAAGGTGTCAGCAGGCCTGCACTTCCTCCAGAGGCTCTTGGGGAGAATCTGTTTTCCTGCCTTTTCCAGCATCTAGAGTTACCTACCTTGGCTCATAGCCCCTTCCTCTGTCTTCAAAGCCAGTGGCCTAGCATCTTCTTTCTCTGATTCTTCTTCCCTCTGCTTCCCTTACGTGGCTTTCTTGATGTGTGTGTGTGTGTAATCTCCCTCTTATGAGAATGCATGTGACTCCATCTAGAGCCCTCCTGGATAATCTCCCCATCTTAAGATCCTTAGGTTATCACACACGCAAAGTCATTTTCTACCATATAAGTTAACATTCACAGGCTCCAGGGATCAGGATGGGTATGTCTTGTGGGAGACCATTATCCAGCCTACCACAGTTAGTAACATGAAGACTGTGTTGAAATATCCACCCTAACAACCCAGCAGCCCAGGTCCTAAACTCAAGCATCCAAACTCAAGAATTTGAAAGAGAAGCACCCTCAAATGCAAGTCGAAACATAACCAGAAAAAAAAAGTGTAGGCACTTTAAAGAGAGAACTGGAGATAAGATCTCTTTAAGAAAGATAATCCACAGTCGTGGAAGGCCTGTCACTTAGCAAGAGCTGTGAGCCAATCAGATGCTCTGTCAGAAGGCAAAGCAGGAGAAAGCCCTGCCTAATTGGATTGGCTGTCTTAATGGGCCAGAAGTCAAGTCAGAATGAAAACTATACTCAATTCAGCCACCTGAAATTGGTTGTAGAAAGGATGCAATAAAATAGGTCAATTTTCTGAGACTGGTAAGAGGGTCCATGCCCAAATGGACTGAATGCTTCTGTCTTTATGTGACCATTTGTCACCTTGTGACTATAGCCTTCAACCATGCAGTGTGGGTGAATCTATCTTATTTTTAAAGGGTTAAAATCCAGTGACTGAATTAATTCATTCTGAGTGTCCTTCCTACCTACTGCCAGTGAGTAGAATTTATTATGAGTTTGACCAACTGCGCCAGTTCTCTCCCTGCTGAATGACACAGCTCATCAGCTCATCCTCTTTAATATGTTAATACTGAAGTGGAGACTTCTGAGAATGCCTTCCTTCTGAGGGTCCTTCTATTGGTCTTGACCTGCCATTGCTGGTTTACTCTTTCCGAAAATATTTACAGAGTACCTGCCATGAAAGGCACTTTACATAAGTTCCAGCTCCTAAGACTCCCACAACAGAATGGACCGAATCAAGAAGATATAGTCTCATATTGCCCAGGTTCTGAATTCTCATCACATTCTGGAGCTGTATCAAGCCTACTGTCTACGTGTGCTATAATGAGTTGAATAGCATTCCCCCAAAATTCATATCCATCCAGAACTTTACAATGTGACCTTATTTGGAAATAGGATCACTGCAGGTGTAATTATTTAAAGATCTCAAGATGAAATCATCTTAGATTTAGGGTGATCCCCATATCAAATGACCTATTGAGAATACTATCCCCCTTGCTAATATATTAATATTAATAAATCTCATAATAAACTAAGAGCATGTCTGTTTATCCATAGCCTTATAGTAAACATATTCCCAGTACATTTTTGTAGTTTTCCATTAGGTTTTTGGAAGTTGACAGTTTGTTTGTTTTGGTGACATTGACCTTGTTCCTAGAAGCCTTTATTTTGTGTCTTTCATTTTCTTCCCTAGCTGACATGTTAGTGGCATTGCCGTATGGGTATCTGCTTATAAGGCCAGCATTCTTCTTACTTTTTTTGCCAATAGGTTTTCAGGTTTATTTTATTTTATTTTATTTTCAATTTTTTTTTTTTTGAGATGGAGTCTCGCTCTGTCGCCCAGGCTGGAGTGCAATGGCCGGATCTCAGCTCACTGCAAGCTCCGCCCCCCAGGTTTACACCATTCTCCTGCCTCAGCCTCCCGAGTAGCTGGGACTACAGGCGCCCGCCACCTCGCCCGGCTAGTTTTTTGTATTTTTTTTAGTAAAGATGGGGTTTCACCATGTTAGCCAGGATGGTCTCGATCTCCTGACCTTGTGATCCGCCCGTCTCGGCCTCCCAAAGTGCTGGGATTACAGGCTTGAGCCACCGCGCCCGGTCTGGTCTTCAGGTTTATTAAAGCTAAAGACTGTGTTTATAGAAAACTACCATTTGGACTGAATTGACCAAACAGTTCATATGACATTTCCCTACCCTCGCACCTAATTGTATGTCTGAGTAAAGAGACCAAGCTGAACAACTGTTTCGATACCAGTTGAACTCAATGTCTTAAGTTCCATCTAAAACATAGCCTTATGTTTACCTATGTCACCAACTTGGACATCCCACACATGTACCCCAGAACTTAAAATAAAAGTTGACCAAAAAAAGCCTTACCAACTAGCCAAATAGTAAAGGTAAAAAATGAAATAAAATAGAAACTGTTAGGTATTATAGGCTGATACACCCACTAACTTAGGGTGGTTAGCTGATTTATCCTCAATCCGTCAGATCACAAGAGCATCTAGATATGTAACAGAAAGGCAGATAGAGCAGGCAAGAAAATGCCCACACTGGGAAACAAACAAGGGCTGAGAAAAGAGATCTCTTAGCTGCACCTAGAGACTGAAGTGAAATATGGTTTTCAGCATTACTAGACCCAAACTTCTACTGTCCAAGGAAAGGGATGAGGAACTCTATTCCACAAAACTGCACGAAAAATTTGACCCAAATATGAGAATACCACTAACATGTCATTTAGGGAAGATAACTAAAGAGAAAGAGCAAAAGCTTGTAGGGATAAGGTCAATTTTATCTAAACAGGAAAGTGCTCACAAAAGTACGGGAAGAGCAGCCGCAGTTCAGACAGGAAATCAACAACATGCACAGCTGAGGAAGGAGGAGTCAAGACAAATTAATTCCAACAGAGTGTAAAATTCTCTGGACTCCAAGAAGACAAATAGAATCAGGGAAGAGGATGGGAGCACAGACTAGATGTCAAGGATCGTGCTAGGAATATTAGTTATATTGTTAATTTATTGGTCCATTTTATAGTTGAGGCTCAGAGAGCTTAAATTACTTGCCCACATAGACACAGCTGATAAGCAAATTCAAGCCCAAGTCTGTCATGTTCAGAGCCTCTGCTCTTTCTACTATATCAATGTTTCTCAAAGTGTAAACTGAGGCCACTTGCATCCAAGTCACCGAAAGTGCTTGTTAAAAACCCAGGCCCAGTACTTCTAAATCAGATTCTCCTTAGGTGGTTCTGTGTACTGTACCCACAGGGCGTCCTCTCTGAGACAGGCCTGTCCTCTGGGAAAAGTAGAGAGGTTCCTGCCTCCTATAATGGCCCTAGTCCCAGGAATCACCCAGTGTATTCACAGAGTCAGATCTTGAAAATAACGACAAAGTCCAGCCATCAGAACTGCAGGGACCAAAATGTAGAAATGAGTTGAGAGTCCAAAAGCCTCACCCATTAGCAGGCTCAAGTTTCACCCTAGAGCCTCCACATGCAATACGAGAAGGAACCAACCAACTGACCAAGGCCAAGTGGTCAGAACTGTGGCAGCAACCGGGAGGTCAAATATTGAGGGTCAGTTTGTTCTCTCTTCCTCTGTGTAAAATTCTGTGTTTTTTAATTATCTCCTCCTCCAATTTTCAGCTTCCTTGTCTATAGTCATAACAATAGCTGACACGTACTGAAAACCTCTAGTATGCAAGGCCCTACCGTAGGACTTCTGCATGTATTTATTTATGTGATTCTACAACCACTTGAGGAAAAAGGTGCAATTTATATACCCATTTTACAGATAAGAAAACTAAAGCACAAAGACATTAAACAACTTTCCCAGGATCACCCAGCTGGCAAGTATGTCACTCACCCATACTTATCTGGAAAGTATGTCTTCAGAGCCATACACTCAGTCATGACACAGTACTTCCTCTCTGACTGTAGCTATGGTGCCACGTTTCACAAGCCTAACACTTGGTAGGAAGCTAGAGGTGGTGCCATTTTGGGACTCAAATTAGGACTCAAAAACTGCCCTGAGTACATATGTCTGACCAGCTATGATAAGGGAGACAAAAAGATCTCAGTGAATTTGATCTAGTCACATCACATTCTGCTGTGACCAAGGGTATAGACATGTTCCCAAACCATCAGCCAAATAAACAGAGGAGCCAAACTCCAGCAGATGCATGCAATCTTGTTTTATTTACCATGGATCCAAGAAGCATCACAACTTCTCCTAGAAGCCTGTTTTGGGGAAAAAAAAAATTGCTTGGAAACAGAGAGATAAAATCAACAGGAAGGTGGAATCTTTGAAGAGTTCCTCGGTCCAAAAAAAAAGACAGCAGCAGCAGGACGTTCTGGAGGGTTGTCTTCAGTGGCTGAAGTGCCTACAACTGACCAACAAGGTAAATCAAATCTGCTGCCAATACATTCTTTTGCTGTCCAGATAAAACGGCAGACTAAGCTGGTGAACTTTCACCCTTCACCCGCGCTCTTCAAGCCAAAGTACAGATTAAAAAAAATCAATAACCCCAATCGATGGGAAAATATTTTTAGTCTCTAACTGAACGATATGTTTTGACAAGGCCAAAGAGGAGCACAAAAGAATGGCGAAAGATAAAAGACAGAAAATTAGGAATTTGCTTTATTGGGTGAGGTGGAATCACCAATCACTTTCTTTTTTCCTCGCTGACATTCGTCTAAATTATCTCACAGCAAGGAAATAAAGTGTAAGGAGATGAATTTATAAAATGGCATGATTCACTGCCAAGCACCTTAAAACCTATTATTGCTACCATTTTCTGTTGCCATTTCCAAGAAAGCAATCTAGAGAAATGTCCATGTTCAGAACACAGTCAGAGAAAAGAGCATTTCCCCAAAGTGAACAGAGTGAACAATGGAACAGCGGAGCCTCCCACCCCCACCCCAATCTGCAGGTCACATCCAATACTAAACACATCAGAAAGTGTTTAAAATCCCCAATTTGACTTCATTTTTCTCAAAATAACCATTGTTTTTCATAACTCAATATCCTCGAGTTCCCTTCATAACAGAGCAAATTAAACACATAATATCACCTTGTCTTCTGGCCCTTTAAGCAGTAATTTATTTTTGTACATAGGTGCAAGCCTGTTGTATTTCCAAAAATTATTTCACATTTTTTCCTACATTAAATAAAAGAGATAAACATGCAAACCTGAATAAAATTAACAAAAATTACCTGTCAATTTGTTTGCTTTTTTTTTTGTAGAAGAAAGTTGTGAACATAGGGAACAGTCTTACCAATTGATTAATATTTTCAATTCTTTATAGTAACGACAATTGGTAAACAGATTTATGGGCTTCAAAAATCTATATAAATCCAATAGACTGAGAGTTGGCATCATAGCAACCTATTTTACTTATTAATACATATCCTTCTCTTTTTTTCTCCCTTAATATCAATGCCTCATCTGTTATTTGATAACCCTTCGGAGTGAATTTAATGACTATCATTTTACTACAACTCTTTATTTTTTCCTCTAGCAGAAGCTTAAATATACATTTCTTATATAAATACATACCTAAGCTGATGGTTACATCTGTGTGATGGCAGCCAATTCTACCCACAAAAATCAATCAGTTCCATAAAGGAGATTGCCAAACCAATGGTTTGACATCATATATGTGGCAGTCAAAGCATCCACTCAATGGCTACTTGATTGGCCATTTTATTAATACTGTAAGTAAGTTGCTTCGTTGTTAAGATCAATGTAGATTTTCTAATTGCAATCATTCTGGCAGGGTGAAAAAAAAATGGAAGAGTCTAGTCCCCTGAGACTTCCATAAGAATCAGCTTTGTACACTTGTGTTCTATTTACTCAAGTATAGAAACGTTCACAGACTGTTGGTACCCTCACTTCACAGACTCTCCAGGATACTTGGACCTACTTACATTTTTGTTAACAAGAACAATGTACTTCGCTGTCTCTGTTAGTAAAAATCATATAACACTTGCTTCTCTTTCCTGAGCATTTACTATATGCCAAGCTCTCTATGCTTAGCATTCTTATGCATCTGATCTCATTTAACCTCAGAACTAACCTACAACATAGGTAGTATCAGCTCCAAATTACAGAAGAGAAAAAAGCCTTGGTGAGATAAAGTAATTGCCCAAGGTCACAACAGTAAAGTGGTAGAGACAGGGGTCTAATCCCATTTCTTTCTGATTCTGATGTCTATACCACTACTTCATTCGGTTTATGGTACCACCACCTAGATGGAATAGAGCTGATAAGATTCACCACCTGAAGTAGTTGGAATGACCAGAAAATCACATTTGATCAACTCCTTAGTTCACAAACTATCGTGCCATATTCAAATGAGCATGAAAGTCACTTTTAATTTGTTAAGTCATTAGTTATGATACATTTATTAAGCATCTTTAATTCTGGAATATTTATGTGAATACAGTTCATTAATAAATTCCCAGTAGGCCCCCTTGTTAAGAAAGACTTGCACTTGCTTAGTGAAAGATCAATGCATGATAAACACATTTTAAGTGCATTATAAGTACATCCTGTATGTACTTCATGAGCAGGTGAAAGGCCAAAACCAAAAGTGTTATATATGTTACCCATGAAGACTCATTTCCTCAGAATTTTCCAAAATAATTTTTCAATTTCAAATTGCCATATTTCACACATTTTCCCAAAATGGCTGTCAATAAAATGTCATGCTTCAGGTTGCCCATTTATTCACATCTCTCTTCAAGTTGCCTAAAGGACTTTGGACATACACTCCCTCTTTTTAACATTCCCTAGAAGTCCTTACCATGGTAGTTGATTGTTGAAGCACTAGTAATTGAAATGAGTAGGTAATTATGATGTTCAAAGCTTTCAACATGCTCAGGGAAGTGTGATGACTACTTGAATTAGCTAACGAAAACATGTCAAGTCATTGCCAAAAGATCTGTCACAAAAATCCATTATTTGCAGCTGGGAAGTTACCAACTGTTTGAAAAACCAGAATGACTCTCTGTAACTCCAGCTACATAGTATTTGACTCCATTATTTGCGAGTAAAACTGGGTGTATATGTGAATCCCAGAATGTTTTCACAATGGAGAGACACAGCAAACTCAGTGATTCCCTTACCATCACAATGTTCAAAACATTCTGTTTCTAACAGGGACTGAGGGACTGAGCTTTTCTTAGCAAAAAATGGATTTAGCTAGCTAAATCTAGATTTGCCTCTCCAGTTGAATCCTAAGTTCTTGAGAGGTAGAGACTGTCACAGGAAGTTCATGCTCCAAATCTAGCCTTTAGTCCATTTTCCTTAAACCTTCCAATGCTTCTCATAAGACTGGAATAAAATCTAGATCTCTTTCCACCTGACAGCCTTGGTAGCTGTGTGGTCACCACCTGGAATACACAACCCACAGACTTCTGTGTGGGCAGCAACTATTTTATTCATCATTCAGGTCTCAGCTCATGCATCATCCCTTCAGAGACACCTCTGCTCCACCACTCCCCACTCATTCTTTATTATTTTGTTTTCTATCCTCTGCAGCACCTATCATTATCAGAAGTTGTCCTACTAGACTACAGGTTCCACTGACTGATGAAGGGGAGGAGCCTGACAAGGGGGAGGTGTTCAATATTTGTCGAACACATGAATCTCCAGGGCAATGATGGACAACTTGGATTGAATCAGATTTTTTATTAAGCCAAACTGCTTTTGGGGAAGAACCAGTTTTATTCCTCATGCAATAGCAAGCTGATTCTTCAAAAATTTGACTACCAAGGTTTTTGTTCCAGGCCTTTTTAAACCACAGGTATATGGACACGGTCTTAGGACAGATTTTCCCCTGACCTGAGTGAAGTTGCTTCATGCCTTCTCTGTGCCTTCGCATATGTCCCATCTGCCTGGAATGTTTTTCCCCTCTCCACCTGATAACTTCTACTCATCTTTCAAACTTGTCTAAAGCATCCACTTCTTGTGGAATGCACTTGTGAGTGGGGTCCTCTGTTTGCTTCCATAACTTATCTCCTGCAAGTCATCTCTCATAGCTTATTCTCTAGCAACACTGGTATTTTCACCAAACTCTGTCACATGTTTGTGTTCTATATATGCATTTCTTTCTATCAGATATTGACTAGATTTTATTCCAGTCTTGTGAGAGGCATTGGAAGGTTTAAGGAAAATGGAAGGTATTGACTCTTTACCCAGTTTGCCTTCCTGTGTCTTTTAATTGGGGCAGTTAGCCCATTTACATTTAAGGTTAATATTGTCATGTGTGGATTTGATCCTGTCATTATGATGCTGGCTGGTTATTTTGCACACTCGTTGATGTAGTCACTTCACAGTGTCATTAGTCTTTGTACTTCAGTGTGTTTTTATAGTGGCTATGGAAACGAGTTTTTGTTTCCATATTTAGTGCTTCCTTCAGGAGCTCTTGCAAGACAGGCCTGGTGGTGATGAACTCCCTCAGCATTTCCTTGTCTAAAAAGGATTTTATTTCTCCTTCACGTATGAAGCTTGGCTTGCTCGGATATGCAATTCTGGATTGGAAATTCTTTTTTTTGAGAATGTTGAATATAGGCCCCCAATCTCTTCTGGATTATAGGGTTTCTGCTGAGAAGTCCACTGTTAGTCTGATGGGCTTCCCTTTGTGGGTGACCTGGACTTTCTCTGTCTGCCCTTAACATTTTTTCCTTCATTTCAACCTTGGAGAATCTGATGATTATGTGTCTTGGGGTTGATCTCATGAAGTATATTACTGGGGTTCTCTATATTTCCTGAATTTGAATGTTGGCCTGATTTGCTAGGTTGGGGAAGTTCTCATGGATGATATCCTGAAGTATATTTTCAAAATTAGTTCAGTTCCCCCATCTTTCAGGTATCCCAATCAGTCATATGTTCAATCTTTTTATGTAGTGCTATAGTTCTCAGAAGTTTTGATCATTTCTTTTCCTTCTTTTTTTCTCTAATCTTGTCTGCCTATCTTATTTCAGCAGGATAGTCTTCAGGTTCTGAGATTCTTTCCTCTGTTTGGTCTGTTCAGCTATCGATATTTATGGTTGCATTATGACATTCTTGTGTTGTGTTTTTCAGCTCCATCAGGTCTTGCATGTTCCTCTATAAACTAGTTATTCTGATTAACACTTTCTGTAATGTTTTATCATGGCTCTTAGCTTCTTTGCATTGAGCTAGAACACGCTCCTTTAGCTCAGCAAAGTTCATTATTGCCATAATAATCCATGGAGACTATGGCCACCCCTCCCCCCATGGGCTTTGTCCCAGGGAGATCAGAGTTTTGTCCATAAACCCCTGACTAGAGTTGCGAAATTCTCATAGAGAGACCCTGCCTGGTGAGGAGGGATGGGTCCAGGTCCAGTCTAAAGAGGCAGTCAAGCCATAGTGTGCCACAATCGCTGTGCTGCACTGTGAGGAATTCCTCTTGGGTCAAAACCACCCAGTCTCTCCAGCACCAGCAGGGGAAAATGGCTGCAGTGATGATGGCTGCCCCTCCCCCATGAACTCAGTAGTCTTAGGTAGTCTCCAGCTGAGTGGCCACCAAGAATTTCCACTCTGTGCTTGGAACCCAAGACCCTGGTGGTATGGGCTCACAAGGGGATCTCCTGATCTGCAGGTTACACAGATCCATGAAAAAAGTGTGGTTTCACCAGTGGGGTAGGACAATCACTCACCACCTCCCTTGGCTGGAGGTGGGAGCTCCCCTTGCTTTGTGCAGCTCCTGGGTGGGCTGTCGCTCCACCCTGTTTTTCTCACTCTCCCTGGGTCATGCCAACCACCTAATCAGTCCCAGTGAGAAAACCTGGATACCTCAGTTGCCAGTACAGGATTCACTCACTGTTTTTCATTCCCCTTGGTGGGAGCCTTCAACCACAGCTATTTCTAGTCGGCCACCTTGGCCCCTCCCCGTCACTTCTCTAATGTATCTTTCTATGGAACTCCTATTAATTCTTCAAAATCTACCCCAGTGTCATTGCTTCTGTGAAGCCTTCTATGAATCACCTCCACTCCAAAAAGAAGTAATCACTCCCTCCACTGAGCAACATCTCTACCCTGAACGTATCCAGTTTTTACTTTTCATACTCTTTTGGAATTACTTATTTTCAAATATCAAACTGTCTTTGACACTGGACCAGTGCTTCTCAATCCAGATGATTTGACCTCTCTGGAAACATTTGGCAATGTCTGAAGGTATTTTTAGTTGTCATAACTAGGGGAAAAGGGATAGTGCTACTGGCATCTGGTGACTAGAGGCCCAGGATGTTGCTACACATCCTACAATGCACAGAGCAGTACCCACAAGAAAAAATCATCTGGGCCAAAATGTCACTAGTGCCAAGTATGGACTAGGACTCCTACGTGCTGCAAAGGGCTTCAGTGATCAGTGTAGTTGACGCCAAAAATGCATTCAACCTTTCCTTCATCTTTGCAAGAGACAAAATGGCTGAAATAGGGCTCTTCAGCTTACTTTTTCCGTAAGGAAAGTGAGAGTTTATAGATACACACAAGGTGCCATAAGCCTAGGACTCAGAAATCCTGGGTTTGAATCCTGGAGCTATGTGGCCTTGGGCAACTCACTAAATCTCTCTGAGCCCCAAATCAATGAGATGCAAATAACATCAGCTCAAAGGGCTATGCAGAAGATGAAAGAAAATCATGTGGATGAAAATGCTATGTAAACTAAAAAATTCGAACATTAACACTTTCTTCCCATGAAGGGGAGAAAAGAGCCAAAAACAGTTTCAGTTTTATTTTCTAGCCCTGGTTATAAAATCAGCTCAGAGTGAGCCATCAAGTTTTCTGTTTATTAATGTACAGGCTCAATATCATGCCGTAGACAGGAGCCCCTTGTCATCATCTCTGTCGTTCTTACAGCAATGGAGGCAACTTGATCTAAAATACCTGGGGCAAACCAGCTCCAAACTATGCCTCCCACACTCCCATTACATCTTTGTATGTCCTGTATTATATAATGTAGGCCAGCAGCTGGGACATACAAACCTCAAAGTTTCAGTGGCTAAACATTGCAGAAGCCCATTTCTTGTTCATGTAGCATCCAATGCAGGTTCCAATTAGAAGAGGGTGAAGCAGGTGGGTGCTGTGCTCCATGCAGTCATTCAGAGACCTGGGATTCCAATGACTCTGCCATCTTCAACATGTAGCTTCCAAGCTTACTCTGGGCATTGACATCTAATTGGAAGACAGTAGGAAATAGAGGTTAGAGAAGGCACACACTTAACTTTTAAACATCTCAACTTAGAAGGGATACATACATCACTTCTACTCATATTCCATAGGTAAGAATTAGTCATATGGTCCTACCTGGATGCAAAGGAGGGGAACTGAAATATGTAGTCCTTAATTTCCCAGCCACTTTTCAGAAACAATTAGAGAAGGCACACACTCAATTATTAAGCATCTCAATCTGAAAAGGACACATACCTCACTTCTACTCACATTCTATAGGTAAGAACTAGTCATATGGTCCCACACAGATGCAGGGGAGGAGGACTGAAATATGTAGTCCTCGATTTTCCAGACACTTTCCAGGAACAATTTTATATTATGAAAGGGGAGCAGGAGAGCAAGAAGTTTTGCTGGATAGCTAACCATCTCTGCCACACACTCTAAAGTATGCTCTGCTGACTTAATACTTTAGAATCTTCTTGATATTCTTTAAAGTTTACACCACGTCCCCCCACCCATTTCCCCACTCTTTCTGTAATTTTACTGCTTCATTAGTGTGTAATGCCCGTTCCTTCCTGTATCTGTCAGTACGAATCTTTCAAGCCCAGCTCAATTCTCACCACCTCCATGTAGTTTCCCTGATCCATTATGTAGGATGTGCTCTCTCCCCACACCAACCTTCATGTTTCTTTGTACCTTTCATTATAACACTGGTGATCTATTTGGCATTTTGTTTATATGTATCCAAATCAATCCCATTACTAGATTACAAGCTCTTGGAGAGTAGGGCCTATGTCCCATTCACCTATGTGTCCTTTACAGTATCCAGTAATATGCCTGGTGTGTAGTGTGTAGTGGGTGCTCAGTATATGGTAGGTAATGTGACCATTCATGCACATGAACCCATAATAATATCTCACTTGCTTGGAGGCAGATCCAAGCCTGCAAAGAAATCAGGGAAACAACTCTCCCTCACCATTCAAAAAAAAAAAAATCCTATAAATTTTATCTCAGCTATTACTTCTTTTTACACTCAAAGAAGCAGGTGCTTCCTGCCATGCTATTCAATGCTGCCTTTTATGAGGCATAATGGGAGTATTTTGAGTGACTGGGATTCTATTTTACTCTACCACAGAAGCCCAGGTAGCTAAAGGGCAACTTTAAGACCATCAACTAATCAGGACAGGATTAGTTGACAGCAACTGCACAGGAAGAATGAATGAGCCAACTGGCCAGTAAACTAAAATTTGTTTTAGTTGTTCAGAAAGGTATTTTGTGAAGCCTTGGCTGACCATATTTTTAGCATTTAAAGAAATGCTCTAAATTAATAGAAAATATGGCAAATAAATTTTGGCACATCCCCACATAGAATACTCAGCTGTCATTAAAAAGATGATGTATTCACACCTCAAGAAACTAGAAAAAGAAGAACAAATAAACCCAATGTTAGCAGAAGGAAGGAAATAATAAAGATTAGAGCAGATATGAATGAAAACGAGAATAGGAAAAAAACAATAAAATGAAGAGTTGATTTTTTGAAGAGACCACAAAACTGACAAATCTTTAGCTAAGCCAACTAGAAAAAAATGAGAAAAGCCTCAAATAACAAAAATCAGAAATGAAAGAGGAGACTACATAACTGATACTATAGAAATATAGAGGACCATAAGACACTACTATGAACAATTATATGCCAACATACTGAATAACTTACAAGAAATGGATAAATTTCTAAAATACACAACCTACCAAGACTGAATTGTGAACTAAAAAAAATCTGAACAGACCTATGACTAGTAAGGATATTGAATTAAAAAGCTCCCAACAAAGAAAAACTCAGAACCGTCTGACTTCACTGAAAAATTCTACCACACATTTTTAAAAGAATTAATACCAATACTTCACAAACTCTTCCAATAAAATCAAAGAGGAAGGAATGCTTTTAAGCTCATTCTATGAAGTCAACATTATCCTGATACCAAAATGAGATAAAGATAATATGAGTAATGAAAACTACAGACCAATATCCCTGGTGAATATTGATGCAAAAATATTTGACAAAATACTAGCACATTGAATTCAATAGCATATTAAAAGAATTATACACTATGACCAAGTGGAATTTGTTCCTGGAATGCAAGGAAGGTTCAACATATGAAAATCAATCAATGCAATATACCACATTTACAGAATGGAGGACAAAAATGACATAATCATCCCAATTGATTCAGAAAAAGTATTTGAAAAAATTCAACACAATTTCATGACAAAAAAAAAAGCCCTCACCAAACTAGGAATAGAAGGAAATTATCTCAACATAATGAAGGTTACATATGAAAAAATCACACAGCTAACATATACTCAGTCATGGAGAACTGAAAGCTTTCCCTCTAAGATCAGAACAAAACAAGGCTACCATCTCTCACCACTTCTAGTCAACATAGTACTGAAAGTTTTAGCCAGACTAATTAGGCAATAAAATAAATAAAAGGCATCCAAATGGGAAAAGAAAAAGTAAAACTATCTCTATTCACAGAAGACATAACCCTATATGCATAAAACGCTATATGTAAAATTCCACCAAAAAACTGTTAGAATAAATGAATTCAGCGAAGCTGTGGGATACAAAATCAACACACAAAAAAAAATCAGTTGTGTTTCTGTACACTAACAATAAACAATATGAAAAGGAAATTAAGAAAGCAACCCCATTTACAATAGGATAAAAAAGAATAAAATAATTAGAACTTAACCTAGGAGGCAAATAACTTGTACACTGAAAACTACAGAACTTTCTTCAAAGAAATAAAATAAGACACAAATAAATGAAAGACACATACATAGTCTATGAAATCCCTATCAAAATTCCAATGATTTTTTTACAGAAATAGAAAAGGCCTAAAATTCTATGAAATCTCAAAGGACCATGAATAGCCAAAGTAATCTTGAGAAAGAAAAACAAAGCTGAAGAGCTCAACCTTCCTGATTTTGAAACATTATTACAGAACTATAGTAATCAAAACAGTATGGTGCTTACAAAGACAGAAACATAAACCAATGTAACAGAATAGAGAGCCCAGAAACAAACCCTCACATATATGGTCAGATAATCTTCAATAAGGTGCCAAAGTTACACAATGGGAAAAAATAGTCTCTTCAACAAATGTTTGGAAACCTGGATATCTATGGGCAAAAAAAACAACGAAGTTGGACCTTTACCTTACATGATATACAAAGTTAATTCAAAGTAGATTAAAGACCTAAACACCTGAAACTATAAAGCTCCCAGAAGAAAATAGGGGGAAAGATTCATGACATTAGTCCTTGCAATGATTTCTTGGATATGACATCAAAAGTACAGGCAACAAAAACAGGAATAAACAAATGGAACTACATCAAGCTTAAAAACTCCTGTGCAGAAAGGAAGCAATGAACAGAATGTAAAGACAACTTATGGAATGGGAGAAAATATTTGCAAACCATATATCTGAAAAGGTATTAATGTTGAAAATATATAAAGAACTCCTAAAACTCAAAAACAAACAACATCAACAGAAATAATTTATTTTAAAATGGCAAAACTCGAACAGACATTTCTCCAAAAACACAAACAAATGGCTAATAAGCACATGAAAAGATGTCCAACATCACTAATCACAGGGAAATGCAAATGCAAATCAAAACCACAATGAGATGTCACCTGAAACCTGTTAGAATGACCATTATCAAAAAACAGAAAATAAAAATATTGGTGAGGATGTGAGAAAAATAGAACTATTGTACACTGCTAGTAGGAATGTAAAATTGTTCAGCAGCTATAGAAAACTGTATGGAGGTTCCTTGAAAATTTTAAAAACATAATTACTGCATGATCCAACAATCCTAGATCTGGTTTTAAATCAAAAAGAATTGAAAATAGGACCTTGAAGAGATATTTGCACAACAGTGTCCATTGCAACACTATTTGCAATAGCTAAGATATACAAACAATCCAAGTATCCATAGACAGATGAATGGATAAAGAAAATGTGGTATATACATAAAATGCAATATTATTCACCCTAATAAAATAAATTTTGTCATATGTTGCTCCATTAATGAATCTAGAGAATATTATGCTAAGTGAAATAAGCCAGGAACAAAATCACAAATATTACATGATTCCGCTTAAAGTTTCCAAACTAGTCAAGTTCTTGGAAATGGCAGAATGGCAGTTGCCAGGGCTGGTGGAGGAGAGGAAAAGGATGAGATGTTGTTCAGTAAGTGTAGAGTTTCCATTTTGCAAGATAAAAATGTTCTAGAGTTCTATTGCACAAGAAGGTGCATATAGTTAACACTACTGTACTGTATAGTTGAAAATGGTTCAGGTGGTTAAAACAATGAAGTGTATGTACTTACTGATATTAAGACATGCTGATTAAAAAAACATCAAGAAGAAAGTTACAAAAAGAAAGTTATAAATAAGATGTGTAACATAATCCCACTTTTGTAAATACATGTGTATGTATATACATATGCACGCATATGAATGTGTATTTGTATACATCTATACATGTGTATCACATTTATATCGTTTATACTACCTTTATATGTATACACAATAGAATATGAACACAACTTGACAAAATGCATATGTATCTGATTTGTCATTTTATTCCTAGTGTTCAGTACATAGTTGGTTAGAAATATTAATAGTTGATCAATGAATAAGCATATGTGCCATGAAAAAAGACTGAAATGTTATGCACCAAAACATCAACAACAGTCATCTCTGTGTTTCAAGATTTTTTATCTTTACTTATCTGTATTTCTAAAATTTTTTCTAATGAACAGTAATATTTGTTCTCAAAATAATTTTTAAAGGTAAAGAATGGAGAGGAAATGCTCTGAGCATAGATATATACAGTGAAATGATGAATTTTTAGCCCAAATAGATTTTACCTAAAATTCCCTAATAAAGTGAATAATTTTTTTTATTTGGGAGGAGGAAGTGTTCAAGAGACACAAAGTGTGACAATAAGAGAGAGAGGTTATGTCCAGATGGTAAGGTCAGGAGGGAACTTGAGGAAGAGATGGTGCTGGAGTCAGGTCTAGCAGGATGTGTGCACTTTCAATGAGTGAACTGGAAGGGAAATTCACTTCAAAAGGGAGATGAGATTAATAATGGCATAAACAGTAGGAATTATGAGGTGGGTTTCGGGGACAAGTAATTGGAGTAGACTTGGGTTTAAAAGAAATGTGACTGGAAATGGATATGGGCTGATTGTAGGTGGTTCTGCATGTGGAAGGTTAGGAGTTTTGACTTTGTCCTGTGTGGGATCGAGGGTCATCCTTGTTTTTTAGCAGAGGTGTGGTACAGCCAAAGCGCTGTTTACCTGCCAGCTGCTTTTCACATGGGCTCAAATAGAAGAGTCTAGTTAGAAAGCTCAGGTAGTATCCCAGGTTTGAGATTATAGAGACCTGGACAAAGAGGGAGGGGAGAGAAGCAGAAATAGATGACAAAGACAGATGACAGAGTCTATGAAGAAACATAACAGGGCTTAGAGACTGAGTGTCAGCACAGGAGGTTGCAGGTCCAGATGAAGCAATGGGGAGCTTCACTTTTTCCCCCACTGGATAAAATTAAGTTATGATAAACATCAAGTACATCTCTCACAGAACAAGCAATTTCAGGGCAGGCACAGTGGCTCAAGCCTGTAATCTCAGCACTAGGGAGGCTGAGGGAGGCAGGATCACTTGAGTCCAGGAGTCTGAGACAAGCCTGGGCATGATAGTGAGATGCCATCTCACCAGCAACTTTCTAAAAAAATAGAAAAATTAGCCAAGCACAGAGGCTTGTGCCTGTAGTTCCAGCTACCTGGAGCCTGAGGTGAGAGAATTGCTTAAGCCCAGGAACTCAAAAATGCAGTGAGCCAAGATTATGCCACAACACTCCAGCCTGGGAAACAGTGAGACCCTGTCTCAGAAAACAGGGTGCAATGTCACAAGGAAGTCTATTTAGGCAGAAAGATCAGCCAAGGACTTTGGGTTTTCTGGGGATTTTTGTTTTCAGGGTAGGACTGTGAGGATCAGAAAGTAGACAAGAATGAGACAGCGGGAAGAGGAAGGCTGGGGATAAAGTAGAGGTGGGATGACTGAGATGGATCTCCCAGTAGGTGGGATAGGAGACAACCCAGACCAAGGCAGAGAAATGGAAAGATACCTCAACTCCAAGGCTGATAGAAAGATGAGCACTGGAAATGTTCTCACATGGAGAGAAATGGGGACGGTGAGATCATCTGTTTCTGCTGTAGGCATTATGGAGATCACCTCCTTTGCAAGAAGGAGTGAGGACTGAGCAGGAAAGAATACATCTGAAACACCAATGTAAAAGAGTCTTAGAGAAACAGAAGATGAATAAAGGGTCAGACAGCTACATGTGGCTGTGGGTCAGGCACACGGGACTCAGCAAGCTGTCCTTCTAATGCCATAGAGCCCATGCTCTTTAGTCAGGAGAGTCCAGGACTGGGAGACACTTGACAAGCCAGTAAAATGTTGTGTTAGGTTCAGGACACAGGAGAGGATGGAGAAGGACAAACGGAAGGGACCTCAAGTTCTGAGTGAGGTGGGAAGGGCTGTCTGACAGGAAGTTGGGTCTGCTTCCAAATCCCCATCATAATCTTTGGTGCTTTAGGGTGACAGAGTCTCATGCACAAGCCCTTGAGCAGGACCATGGGAGAAATGGGTCCTCAAGAAAATGGCAAGGAGGCCCCTTACGAGGGCTGACTGGGCATACTGAGGAGGGCAGTAGTCTCCTGGGAAATGGAGAATCACTTGTTGGAATTTATTCTCCTCTACTCCCCAGGAAATCAAGAGGAACTAGTCAGTAAGCATACAGGACACTGGAACCCCAGAGGGATGAAGAAAGATAGGGCAACCCGGAATGAGTTTAAGAAAAGCTGATATAAAAATGATGAAGTAAAAGAAGTCACTGGAGTGAGTCATGGGCAAAGAGCTGAGGAAGGGTCAAGGCAGAGATCTGAGTGTGATGACCGAGGCTCTGGATGAGACCTTCAGTTTCATCATCCGGTGGCTATCAGTGGTCTGGGAGGGACAGGTGGGACAAATGAGATTCTCAGGTGTCAGATTCATTAGATCTCACATCTAATCATAGCTAAAGTTACACTAGTTGTTTTGTTAAATGTTAGACTAGATGTTTTGTTAAACATTATCTTTTTGAAATTTTCAAACAATGTTTAATGACATCGATCATGAAATCATGTGATTTACAGGGGTAATATGATTCTCTTTCTGTTAAAATTATGAAAAAAGTTATATGCACAAAATTATCAGAAAAAATTCACTAAAATATATGTATTGTTTACCTCTAGGTTATGAGAAAATAAGAGCCATTAACTTTCTTTTGTTTTTCTCTAGCTCTCTTGAGCTATAACTGATATATACACACTTGCACATTTTAATGTGTAAAATCTGATGAGTTTGGATACATGGAAACACCTATGATAGCATCACCACAATCAATGCATATAAGATAATAGACACATCCAACACCTCCCAAAGTTTCTTTGTGTCCTTTTCTGTGTGACTGTTGTAAGAACATTAAAATAATATTCAACTTCCTCAAATTTTGAGGTCCACATATCATATTAACTATAGGCCCTATGTTGTACAGCAGATCTCTAGAACATATTTATGTACCATAATTGAAATTTTATATCTATCAAACAGCTCCCCATTTCTCTCTCCGTTCTGCCCCTGTCAACCACCATTCTATTCTCTGCTTCTATGAGAAGCAGAGAAAAAAACACAGAAAAAAGAGGAAAAAGTAGGAAATAGGCTGCATTTAGAAGTACTAATAGGTTTCTCATTTATCGAAAATGTAGTCAGTACCTACTTTGTATCAGGTAGTGTGTTTGGTAGGCGAGGGAGGGAAAAATGAATCAGACATCAGACTTGGATTCTGTCTTAATGAAGTTATTTAACTGAATTTAGAAGAAAAATTACATTTAAAAGTTTAAGTACTTGTAAATATTTGATCTATGTATGCTAAACACAGAGCTGATCCCACAAAGGTTTTCACAAAAATATTAAAGTCTTGTTGCCTTGTTTCATCTCACTATGGTTACCCATCTCTACTTACTTCCTTTGTAGATGGAGACACACTTGTTCAAGATCAGACCTTAGCATGTAATATTCTTAGTCTGTTCACTTGATATGAAATGTCGGCTTGCATGTTTAACTAAAATCCTCGTCTCCTGTTCCTACAAAGAGGTCTTACAGATTGGGACAGTTACTCTGCATTGGTCAGGAGGAGCAAGAAGGTGGGAGCTCACAGGTGGAGAGAACACGTATGTGAGAAGCTACTAGAAAAATGCCATTTTGAACTGCCTATCTGTCTCTTCTGCTTTTCTCCAATCCCAGCTGATACAAGGTGCCACAAACTCCAGATAACTCACAGTCACAACCAATATTACAGGTGGTGACCTAGAAACCTACAGTCCCCAGGATATGATGATATTAGGAGGTCTATACCATGGTCTCTTGAGAAGGGTGATAAATGGAGTCACCTTGAAGCATGTCCCAACTGGCTTTGTAGGAGCTGTCGGCGTGTCTGGGAAGCCCTTTAAACATTGGCTCCTTTTAATCTAAGCTGTCTTGATGCTGGATATGTTGCTAGAGTTATTCTCCCAAACACAGGCTTTTTGATAGATTTCTCTTTAGTTGTTGCTGATTTAGAAACTGCTTGTAGGTCTATATCTGGGTAATCTGAGGTTGCAGATGTCCTGGCAAGGAGGCTCCTAAATTATCACATAATTATCTGGAAAGTCCTCACCTCTTGGCCTCGTGAGACTTCCTTCTTGTAATCACCCCAGAAAGGCTGAGTGCTTCAGAATCAGGGATCTGGCTTTACAGATACTGGGGCTCAAATCCTGACTCCCCACTTTGTAGTGCTGTGATCTTGAGAAAGGTAATTTTAATCTTTCTAAATCTCAACTTCCTCACCCAAAAAATGGATTGTTGTAAGAATGTAATCAGATAATCCCTTTCCCTGTACTTGCAAATAGAAAGTGCTCAAGAGATGTTAACTTTTGTTATTAATAGTAACAATCACAACTTAAGTTTAACACATCATTGTAGATCACATAATCCTATATGTAGAAAACTTTAAAAACTCCACACACAAAAAAAAAACTGTTAGAACTAAGAAATGAATTCAGTACAGTGACAGGATACAAAATCAATACACAAAACTCAGTTACTAACCAGCTGAAAAAAATTTAGGAAAAGTCATTTTTGCAGTAGCATTAAAAAGAATAAAAGGCTGGGTGCAGTGGCTAATGCCTACAATTCCAGCATTTCGGGAGGTAGAAGCAGGAGGATCACTTGAACCCAGGAGTTCAAGACAAGCTGGACAACAAAGTAAGATCCAACTCTATAAAAAAAATAAAAATAAAAAAAATTTAGCCAGGCACAGTGGTGCTTGCTGAGTCCAAGCTACTTGGGAGGTTGAGGTGAGATTGAGCCTGGGAGGTTGAGGCTGCAGTGAGCCATAATCATGCTCCAGGGCTCAAGCGATCCTCCCACCTCAGCCTCCTGAATAGCTGGGATTACAGGCACAAGCCACTGCACCCTAGTTATTTAACTAGAAATCAAAGTGTGGTGATCAAACCTCATGTCTGAATCACACACAATCCAATCTACTATAGTCTTGCTCCACAGCCCTATGAGTTGTTCAGACCAAGATCCAGACCATCATTTGGGGGGTCATGATAAACAGCCATGGCAAATAGCACTACCTAAACGTTTGAGATATGACTAGTTCCTCTGACACTCTATGGCAGCAGCCGACAACTCTGTGTTCCTGTGGAAATGATATGAACCATTCTTAAGAGTGGTTCTGATGGACTTAGATTTCTTGCAAATGGGTTCTTTTAAGGAATTATAATACTTCAGAGCCAGAGGGTTTTTGTGTTGTAAATTATCTAGTCCAACCCTTTTAATTGACAGGTCTGTTAGCATAGGTTCAGGAAGACAGGGGTCTCGCCTGGTGGTCACATACCTTGTTGGTAACAAGACTGGGATGAGAGGCCCAGCCTGTGTCCTCACTTTTATCCTCTCTAACTTCTGTTCCTTCAGCTCTCAAGTTAAAGCCTTCACTGACTTCCAACTCCATCTAAATTAGATACTCCTCTTACTCACCCTCATAGTACTCTATACCTTTGTACATTTGACTATAGCACAATGTGTTGAATGTCTGCCCTCCACCAGAAATATACAATATCAGTAGCTTGCCAGGCACCAGATAGTCCATAAACACTTGTAGAATAAATGAGTAAATACAGGTATGAATGAATGAATGAATGAAGTCCTCTACAATGCGTTTCCCAATACATCACACAACCTTCATTTATTCATGTATCTAGTATATCTTTTTACTTTTCTGTCCATCCCCCAAATTGTCTTTTCTGTCCATCCAAAAAAAAGAAAAAACTTTAAAGACCAAAAAAAATCTTTTCAGAGAAATAAATAAGAGCTTCTGGACATACGAAAAACAGAAGTTTTATAAATCATTTTTGAGGCCCCCTAATTTTTCAAAGTCTAGGACCATATTTTCTTCATCTCTTTACCTATTGCCTAGCACACAATAGGAAAGGCAAGTAATGCGAAATCAAATAAAAGAATTGAAGAAATGAATAAGACATGCAGACTATACATGTGTCCAGATGACGGTAAATTATCTGAATGATAAATGAAATATCACCCAGAACTTTTTGTTTCTGTTTTCTCTAGGATAAGCCATTTCCATCTTCTGGACAGAGCCACATTCTGAGAACTAAACGAGAGGTTCATAGCTTAGCAGTCGAACCCAAAGTGAAAACCTGGTCTCAGTCATAGGAGGTTAGGAGCCTCGTCTTTTCGAAAGTGAGAGTAAGTTGAGGGTCACAGGGAGGACAAGGAATACACCATCCCCTGCCCGCCTCAACAGCAGGGACTCCGGAGCCAGGCTCTTCCCCTCTCTGTATTGAAACTCAGTAATGCTGCAGCATGCTGGCTGAGCAGCAGCTGAAGGGAAGCCACCCACCGCTCCAATGGAGCCAGCACACAGCCACGAGGGCAGCAGTGACCGCCCCACACAGCCAGGCTGGCCTGACCTAAAGGCCCTTCAAACAGAAAGCACTTTTCTGAGTTTCAGAGAGACCGATCATAGCCACCCCTGTGGCAACCTTAGGTTAAGTCCACGAAAGCAAGGGTTAACATACAGCGCTGTGCAGTGAGAGCACCATCCGTACTCTGTTAAACCTCCTTTATATAAAAGGAAAGATCCGACCGTTGTGCAGAAAATCCCTACCCTTTCTGATCGATGCTTCCTACCACTAGGGCATCTAGTAATTTCTGATTCAGTCTCCTGTAGCCTTTACTTCAATGACAGGGCACAGCAGGCCAGGGGCAGACAGCAGCCAGGCTCCGTGTGGCAAACCGTCCACCCTGCCAAGAGGTGTGAGTGTTGCGGGTGATGCACAGAGCAGAGGACGACGTCACTGTGGGTCGCACTGGGACTGTTTTAAGCCCTGCCCATGTCCTCAATCATAGACTCTGAGTTCAAAGGGCTGTTAGGCTGCTGGTCACTGATCTCATCTCAAGGTGATAGTCACCTCTGGCCTTTCAACAGAGAGCAAGCTCGCTGTCCATCCATCTTGAAGCAGCTTGACACTAGATTCTCTACCCATTTTACAGCCAGTGAACATTCCCTATTGATTTATTGATCGGTGTCTGCCTGGGGAGGGAGCTCGGAACAGACTCTGCACTCACAGCCTCCCGCATGGATTTTTTTTCCCTCCTTTCTTTTCTCCTTTTTATCCAAGGCGTCTTAGCAGTCTGGGGTGCAGCAGGAATTAGAGCATGCAGGAGCCCAGTTTACTGTCATGAACATGCCCAACTCCTGTTGGTTGGTCAGGTCTGCCTGTTGGTTGGTCAGGTCTGCTTGTCTTTTCTTTTTTTTTTTTTTTTTTTTTTTGCCCCAAACTCAGAATACCCGTTGTTGCCCATACTTGTTTGCCAATGAGCCCCTGCTTTCCCTTGCCTTTAAGGCATTTCTTAAATCTGACATGGAACAAGCAGAGAGAAGGGAGTTAGGAGAACAAACATACTCTCTCCCCTATCGTATTTTTGCTGTCACATCCCATTGCAGGAGAAGAGCACCTTATTTACAAAAACAAGAGTTCCTCCTCACCCTCTACTTATAAATAAGCAGTATTTGATTGCTTTGAATCATTTATAATTCAATTCTAAGTCACTGCAATTGCACTGGTTTTTCTTCAGGAAAACAACCTTTTCAGCACATTCATCCTTACCGGAATTTCATGAATGAGCACTCAGAAGCCATGAAATCTGTGTGGTCCTTAAGCTTTTTAATCTGCGGAGCAAGTTTAAGAAAAGTGCCTATAAAGCAAATCCCCTCCTTCAAGGGAGAAACAGAAAGCACAAAATCCTTATAAACAACCACACATCTACCAAGTATAAGGTGCAACAATAGAAATCATTGAACAACAGTTAATGTGTCTTATAAGGAGACCACATGGCTATGCTTAGTAGTAATTACTTTCAAACCATCTCAGCTGATCTACAAATCACATCTCTGGATTCCACAGTTCTTCACTACCTTTGGAGTTTTTAGAGAAAGGAACCACTTATCTCCTTATAGTAATTAGGTAGAACAATGACTGTGGGATCTTATGAGTAAAATATTGCATTGATCTGGACACTGGATACCCAGGTCACATGTTAGTCACAAAAACATTTTCTCAAAAAATAATAATTGGTTTTGCTTAAATTAAACAAACCATTCTCTCAGGAGCAAAATTTCCCAAAGACAGAGGGGCAAGGCTGCCTCAAATGCCAGTTATCCAGTCTCAGTGTTCTAAAAAGTACAGAGAGTGATTTCAGTCCTCTGAGGCTACATAGCCCCATTTTAATCTGACCTCAAAAATACTTTCTCATTCTACTTGTAGCCACTAGTTTTCTGAGAGACCTAACATGACCAGTATAAGCTAGTTGCCTAGGTTTCCATCTGCTGATTTAATCATATAAGCATGTGACAGGTTTTTTTAATTAGCTGTATTTAATCCTTTTTAAAATTTTAATTGGTCTCTAGATTCCAATGGTAAACAATCAAAGTAAGGAAAAACAGAAACAAAATTTGAAAATATAAATTAAATAAAAATATAAATTAAAAAGGTGACATAAACATCCTATAGGTAGTATAAATTGGTAAAACCATTTTGAAAAATAATGAAACAAGATATACCAATAGTTTTTAAAATGTAGACTATTTACATATATCCTTTTGATCTAATCTAAAGGAATAATTTTAAATAATTTTTAAATTTATTTACAACAGTAGATATAAAAATAGACACAATAAAGAGGAAACAATCTAAATTTCAAAAATATGGAATGATCAAGTTGTGATATAGTCACTCAGTAAAATGAGCTATTATAAGTCATAGAAGACTATAAAGAAAACATAATAAGGAGAAGCTCCTCTACTGTAATATTAGGTGGAGGGAACTGCCAACTATTATCAACAAAATAATTGTAACTAGATAGAAGAAAATGAGTACAAAGAATATATAGTGACAAGAAGTTCTCTAAATGCCAGTAATGTCAGGTTGAAATTATGAGATTGTACTATCATCATTTCTTCTCTTACCCAAATATTCTTCTTTCAACCTGCATGCATATTTCTAATAAAAATTTTAAAACTTGGAAAAAGTAGAATAAGTTGCCTTTGAAATCATTTGGGCTGGCTCTCAAATATGTAATAACATTTAGTATTTTTATTTTCCTTACTGCAAAGTCACCTACGGAGCAAAGGTAAGGCTCTGAGCTGTTTGCTTTGGCAACATGGTTTTGAAGGCCATTGGAATTTTTTCCCATAAGTGGTAGAAAGATTTTTAGCACCGGACAGCAGGCAAACCAACAATAGGACAACAATGACTGGATATATTGAGATCCTCTGGTGTGGTTAAAAAAAATAAATAAATAAAAATAAAGGAGAGGGGCTGGATGCGGTGGCTCGTGCCTGTAATCCCAACACTTTGGGAAGCCAAGGGGGGCAAATCATGAGGTCCAGAGTTCGAGACCATCCTGGCCAACATGGTGAAACCCCGTCTCCACTAAAAATACAAAAAATTAGCTGGGTGTAGTAGTAGGCGCCTGTAATCCCAGCTACTTGGGAGGCTGAGGCAGGAGAATTGCTTGAATCCAGGAGGCAGAGGTTGCTGTGAGCCGAGCCTGCGCCACTGCATTCCAGCCCTGACTGGATTCCAGCCCTGGCAACAGAGTGAGACTCCATCTCCAAAAAAAAAAAAAAAGAAAGAAAAGAAAAAGAAAAAGGGTGGGGGGGAGGGGTGCCTTTAAACACTTTGGATTCTGGACCCAATACTGCCATTAACTAATTGGGGAAAACCATCATTAAACTTTTTTATACTTTATACTTTAGTATTTTTTTCCATTCAATCAGATAAAATCATTTTTAATTCCTATATAACATACAAAGTATAATGAACCACTGGATAAATGGGCAAAATATCTGACATAACTAAGTTCCAGTTCTCAGTCCTCTCTCTAGAATAATAATTATTTGATTCTTTTTACCCTTCTTCTGCTTGAACTGGCCACTCTGTAAAGTAGCCCCTCAGTTTTGCCATCCAGAATGGTGTCAATGTAAACGTCACTCACAGCTGTGGCAGGATGATTGTCCAGAATAATGGTGCAGCCACCTGCTTTTCAGGCAGGTGCTGGCCAATGGCGCAGGCCGCCAGGGGGGTGTGGCAGCACACCAGGCTAAGCCAGTCCATTGACCTGCGTATATCTGAGAGTAGGGCTGTTGAACAAACAAGGCTGAACTGTAAGCCCAGATGTCCCAGCAAGAGAACAAAGGTTGAAGCTAGGCATACTTTAAACAAGGTTAAGTCAACAGTTGGACAGAATTTTCTACCTAGAAATCACTTACGATAGGGAGTCGCAATCATTAGATCCAAGCATCACATGAATACATTATCCACAAAACTGGCCAGGCCACTAAATGATATAATTTTCTACCTGGAAATCACTTATGATGGGGAGTCACAATCATCAGATCCATGCATCACATGAATACATTATCCGCAAAACTGGTCAGGATACTAAGAGACCTTGTCAAAAATAAATACCAATGCTTCTCCCTGAGCTACTCTAAGAGTAAGTTACAAGTCACTTACAAGAGCCACAGAGGCAGGTTTTCAACTGATTCCTCTATTCAACCACATCAATCAAGCTCCTATGATGCGCTAAGCAAAGGGCATGGAAAGAATAGGCCCAGTCCTGGTCTCTGAGGAATTTTCAACTCACTGGAAATAATAACCAAATGTTATACACATAGCATCCTGCATAGGATCTGATGCTTTCAACTCAGTGCTGCATTTAACCTCCCAGTATCTCTGTGAGGTCTTGCTATGGAAAAACATAGCCACCCATGATTGGGCATAGACTGTAAGACTGAAGAAAGGATGTGATTCGATCCAAAGGAGTGTCCTCTGTCCATGTTTGGTATAACCAATTATCCCAGGAGAGAGTATTAAATAGGCAGAGAGTGTGGCAGGCCTATAAGTTAAAAGAGTATACAAGAATTAGAGTGGTTGTATCATAGTGTGCTATTCTCTGCTACAAAGGAGGGAGGAAACACATTTCCATGTTCCCCACCATGATGTGCCCTGACAGTCCCAGGGAGGACCCAAGGAGAAGCAAAGTGCCTTTGGACCCTCAGGTCAGAATGGAAGTGCCTGTACTTCTTAGGAGTACTTCTTGCCTGAGTTAGTTTCAATCCCAGCCCTGAGTTTCCAGGGAACCTGGAGTTGATCAGAGGAAGCTCCAGGGAAGACCCTGGAATTGACCCAGCTGCAAACCTGGAGCTTATTTTTCTCATCAAGAAGTTCAGAGTTCACACACCAGGAGACTTTTGCTCAGGAAGTAGAAAGAACTCAGCCACCTTCATTCTACTCAAACCAACTCCCTGCCTGCTGCCTCACTCTTGCTCCCCCTGAGTAAAAGCCATGGAAAAACATCACATAATATTCAAGTTTGAATGAATCTTAAAACTTCTGTTGTACAGTCCCTCATTTCAAAAACAGGAAAACGAGGGCCCATAAAGAGATCATCCCTTGCCTAAGGCCACTCAACACACCTCCAAACTCTTCATGACACAGGTCAAGGCAGACCTATCTGCTCATATACATTCATGCATTTATTCACATATGCAATCCTAGAGCAAGTGAATGGCACCCTTAGAAGCCATGTGTCTAGACTGTATATTTGTTATTTTAAGGACCACCTGTGCTAGATGTAACTTTGGCTCATACCATAAAGGAAATACAATTGGGCTGAGTACTTCTGTCCCATGTCTATATTATGAATATGAACTGAGGGCAAAAGCAAACACAAATTAAGACACTTATATTATCTTAAAATGAGTTCACCTATGTTGGCATTGGTATTTCTCATTGATTAGAAGTTGCTTTGACTTATTCACAGCTTAATGTTGCTTATTAGAGAAAATAAATTAGACTCCTAACCATTCAATGCGCCTGAGGTGTACTTACAGCTTTCAACACATAGTGGTTAGACAAGCTGATCGTGATACAAAATCATTCATTCTTGCTACCTTTCTGCCAGTCTATTCCTGCACCCCACTCCCATCCCTCCAGCCCCCTCTGTTCGACCACTTGCTGATGCTATTTGCCAGAGAGTGAAGGTGTCTGTGAGCTTTGAAAATTGGATCACAGGAGCAGCTCCACGCTGGCCCCAATCATGCTGACGGCAAGACTGATCAATCAATACCCTGTGTGACACTTTCAGAATTCATTGGAAATGATGCCCTTTTCAAATGACACCCACATTTTATCGAGGGCAGTTCTAGTGAAGAAAAAAAAACACCACACCAATATGTTTTTCTTAGATATATCTGATTTCAGTAAACTTTGTTGGTTAAGACCGTTAAGTCTGTATCTCCAACCTCTCCCCGCCCAACCCAGCCTTTGAACAAGAAGGAGATGCAATGTTTAGGCAGCTTTGCAAGCTGACATTTTCCTGAGCCCTTAAGTCTCACATATAGAAAAGAAAATGGCCATGCTTCTTTCAATGCGATGAGTATTTTAAAATTCTAGGTTTGTTGTGGACTTCCAACACACCAGACACATACAGAAAACAAATGAAAATTTTCTTCCAGAATGAAAGGCTTAAAATTGCCAGGCTCCTGTTCTAAATACTTTGAGAGCGTTGACCATTACCTGTGTCATATAATGCTGTGATACACAATGGCAATAATTTGCTTTATATGCAGTAGGGTGTATGAGGGAGGGAAGGACAAAGCGTCAGTTACCTGGACCAGCCCAGAAGGTCAGCAGTGCTGCTTAACAAAATCAGGTGGAACGCTCTGGTTTAACTGCTAAGTTCCAATGAGGCTAGAATGTTCCCAGTGCATCCCAACATTAGGCAGCCCACCCAGGCCCCCAGAGTGGAGGTTACAAAAGGCCTTGAGGGACTGAGAAATGAGAGAAGTGACTCTTCTGACTGGAAGACTCAGGAGGAAAGAATGAGAGAACAAGCAGAATTAGGATCCCAGGTGTTACCATTTAAACAAAACCCCACATACTAGCCGTTAAGAGCAATGGTTCTCAACTTGAGCAGGCATCAGCCTCATTGGGAAGGCTCATTAAAACAAAGGTTGCTAGGCCTCATCCCTAGAGTTTCTGATTCAGTAGGTCTGGAGTGGAGCCCAAGACTGCATTTCTAACAAGTTTCTGTGTAAAGCTGCTACCTCTGCTCTGGGACCAGAGTTTGAAGACTACTGATTTAGAGCATCTTTAAATAACCTACAAATCAAATAAACCCAGCTGTGTAAATAGCACCAGAATCATTTTTATTTTATTGTGCTCATCAGGGTAGATATGACAGAGCATATCTTTAATGGAACCAATTTTCCAAAGTGTTGTCCGGTTTTGGTTTTTGTTTTGTTTGTGTTTTCTGCCTCGTACTGTGAAAGAACAAAGGTGGACTGTGAATTTTCTTCTCTGACAATGACAATTCTACAAACAAAACAGGCACGTGACTAGTCCTTGACAGTCCAAGCTCCCCTTAGGGTTCAGGGAGCAATCATCAGGGCCTGGAGTATCCAGGTCAACTGAGTTAACCAGACGCTGGTCAATCACGGGGCTCTGGGCTGTCACAATGAATGGGCAATCAATGGGCCATCACATTCAGTTGTTGAAACACTCAAAATCTAATGCCCGACCATTTCAGGATCTGGTTATCATGAAATCCAAGGGAGCTATCTTTAAACAGCCAAGGTTTCAAATATGAAGCAACGTGATTGGTCTCTTAGCAATTTTCTCCCTCAGTCAATCAAGTTAATTAGCAAGAACTGCCAAAAAGTTTCTAAAATAAAACAATTAATATAAATACTCTCCTTATTTTTAACAGGATTTCAAGAAGATTTTATGAGAAACTACTATTTGCTTTTTTAAAAAAATACCAAATGGAGGCAAACCTGTGAACACTAGAATATTAAAATTGAATATAGAGTACACTTCTCCCGCTGTGAGCCTCCCTGTATACAGAATTCCGTATCTGTGGGTTTGTTTCTGTGCAGCTTTTCAGCAATGGGAAGAATTTCCCCTTCAGTTACACTGTACAAGATTTATGAATCCCTCCGACTGGAGATAATTAGAAAAAGAGAAGGTGGTGTAGGGAATAGGGAAAGAAGCAAAACAGACAGCAGAACACAAGCTGGAGTTTCTGCAATGTTTTCTTTCTCTCTTAGGATGTGGAAAGAAGGTAAAACCTGGCCTCAGAACTGCACTCCTGTGACTTCTGCAAGGCAGGAAACAGAGATGTGAGTATGGTGGCTGAGTGTGCTCTGGCATGAAAGTAGCTGAGCAGAGAGTTTCTAAATCCCTGTGTATCAGGATGGAAGGTGAGAAATGCCTGCTCAGTGAGAGTGAACAGGTTAAATAAAATTTCCTTCAAGGTTTGAGGTTTACCTGTTTGTTGGGTTTTGTTTCCCTCATTTTTCTCTATTGTTAATATCCAAGTCACTCTGCATTTCTAAACAGGAGTAGAACCTGAGAGATGGGAAGCAACAACTCTAAGCCATCAGAAAAGACACTGAATACTTTAACAGTGGAGAAGACACAAAGAAAAGCCCTTTCAGCATGCATGCTGCCTGGAAATGAAAGAGGAGTGATGAATTCGTTTTTTTAAGTGTTAAAACAATGTTAGAAGAAATCTGAAAATAGTTTTCAGTACCAAAGAGTGGCAAATCTAAATTAACTGTCACGTAACTTTTTTGTTTTTGGTTTTGTTTTATTTTTATTGTTTTTTATTATACTTTAAGTTCTAGGGTACATGTGCACAATGTGCAGGTTTGTTACATATGTATACATGTGTCATGTTACATACATGTGTACATGTGTTACATACACGTTACATACATGTGCCATGTTGGTGTGCTGCACCCATTAACTCGTCATTTACATTAGGTATATCTCCTAATGCTATCCCTCCCCCCCTCCTCCCCACAATAGGCCCCGGTGTGTGATGTTCCCCTTCCTGTGTCCAAGGGATCTCATTGTTCAATTCCCACCTATGAGTGAGAACATGCGGTGTTTGGTTTTTGTCACGTAACTTTTATAACCACCTAATAATGAATAATATGGCGTTGGCATTCTCTTTATTTAATGTATTAATTTTACTATCTTATTTTCATGTCATAAAGTAGTTTAAATGATTTTTGTGTATCTATCTCCTTCCTCATTTTTCCAATGTCTTACCTATAAGATCATCTGATTCTCAGCTATGAATCCTCCTATTAGATGTCTTGCAAATCCTTACAGATTTGAAAGTAACTCCTATGTGTACATAGGAGTTATATAAAAATTCTATGCAAGTCAATAAGCTCAAATCAATTACTGGAACTGTGTGTTGTGCTATACAACTTATGGGGTGGAAGAACAAAGAAAGACAGGAAAGATAGTAAAAACAGGTTCCTCCACCTGAAAGAGTTCACAATATGTGGTGAGAACAGATTAACAAACGCCAAACCATCATAGATGTGGGCAGTAAAGAAAAAGTATCCAAAGTGTTTTAGGACCACTTTTTGTGTGAAACTGGCAAAAAGGAAGGTTCTAGAAGTTTTCACAATGGAAGACACATTTAAACTGAACCTTGAAGAACACAGGAGTTTGCCATCCTAAAAATGGAGAGCAGAGGAAGGGAGCATTCTAATAAATGTTCATGACCTATTAAAGAAACCTCCCTCTTCCAATCAGGGTTTACAGCCACCATAAGTATTACAGGAATGAGCAATTTATTTTAGGAATTATACCTTACACAAGTGTGAGAGGACCTGGGGAAGTAAAGGTCAGGATATCAGAGGAGAAGTCATTAACCAGTCTACCTAGAGCACTAGCAAAGGAAGACAAGTTGAAGCATGCAGTGAAATCCAAGAAACCAATTTATCTAGCCACCGAAGTGAAACCACAAAGGAAGAGCTTGTGGAGAGGACTAGAGGAAGCTATGGTCTCTAAAGATCACAACTTCTGCACAGTCATGGTCAAGAGTCTTGTAGTGGGCTTGAGACCACTACTGGTCAGCAGAGCAGCATTTGGGAAGATGTGTTAGACACAGAGAAGAGGAGAGTCACGATCAGCTACAACCCATCAGGTTCTGTATCTGACCGGGACAAACTTCCAAATTAACAGCTGCTGCTTCTCTCCCACCTTCCAAATTTCATTCAAGTTCTTCCTTCAGACAGCTCTAACAGGGAACCACACAAAGAAGGGTTTCTAAGAAATAGAATTCCCAACTTAACCAAATTGGTGTTACCAAATCTCAAAGAAGTTGTAAGAAGGAAAACTGGAAAGGGTTCTTTGAGACCCAGTAATTTCTTCTTGGTTCTGAAGAAATTGGAGAGTCATTAAAGGTTTTATCAGCAGATTGCATGTCCAATTTCTCTTTATTAAAAATAACTTAAGTGACTATGTGCTGTAACTCATAGATAGGGAAGGGAGAGAAGGTGATTTCATATCTCCCTGAGCTGACTCAAGTTATTTCTTCTCTCTCAATTGCTCTTCTTCTTGCCCATCCAGTGAAAAACTCTTACTCCTCACAGATTTCACTCAGGCATCACCTCCTCTGAGAAGCCTCCAGTGACTTTCCACTCCATATCCTCCATTTCCCCTTTTGGGCTCCCATAACATCTTGTACATACTACTATAAAGCGCTTTTCATATTGTGGTATAATTTCCTGGTGTTATGGTTGTTTTTCTTCAGTAAACCATAAGGTCCTTGTGAAAGAGGACTATGTTTTATTTCTCACTGTTTACCCAAGATCTTGTTAATAGTAAGTGCTCAAAAGACAGAGAGTGAAGAAATGAATGAATGGTAAATGATTGAGTGAAAAAGAAGCCTACTGAGGATGTTAATGCAGTAGTTAAAGGTCCAAAAGGCTGGGATTAGAAGAGTGGCAATGGGGATGCAGAAAGTGGGGAAAAGCCAAGTAACATTTAGAAACAGACTGCCTAGGATTTGTTTTATACTAGTTGGACATGGAAGATGTGGGAGATAGACAATGATGTTTAAAATGAGGATAGAAAGTTATAGAAGAAATCATAGTAAGTTTCATCAAAGAGATGAAATTGTTACAGCATTAAGAAGATTATGTCTCCTTAAAATAAAATATAATCAAAGCACATCCCAACAAATGGGCCTAAATTAGCAGGTGGCCAGCTAACTAAAAGAGGTGAATAGTATCATACATTAGAATTATCTGCAGGAAACCTTAATTCCTAAGCTTCTATCTATACTTTTTATTTTGTTTCACTTGGCAGTTACCACTGGGTGACTTTAATGGAATCAAAAGAACTGTAAAAACACATAATGTCTTTTAATGCAATTTGACATGAGGCAACATTGGCATCATTGGCTTATTGCAGATTTTCAAAATGGCTCCACACTGAGCTAAGCAAGGCCAGCAAGCACTCTCTCACTCTCTCTCTCTCTCTCTCTCTCTCTCTCTCTCT